>NW_010244236.1:0-1450 GCF_000690775.1 Eurypyga helias
ATGTGCTGGAATTATAGCCCTGAGCTGTAGAGGAAAAAGTCCCACAGCAACCTATGTGGGAGCATGGAGAAGTCAATCAACGGAAAATGGGTGGAAGACTCTGAAGAGATTTTTAGCATGCAAGTGAACAGGAGGAAGAAAGGGAGAAAACAGCATCCAGCTACAGAGTGCCTTGTTGAAAACATCCCATCTGGGAAAATCTCAGCAATACCAGCTAGAAAGCACTGAGCATATGCACAGGGATACCCTGGCAATGCTGCACAGCTGATGACCAGGCTACGCTCTGCATGTACCCTTTATCTCCCTCTCCTCCCTCTGGACTTTTCGGAGGGACAACTGCTGACTGTTTTGTACTCTACTCGTGTGTATAGTAAGTGACCAAGAACATGGGTGAGACAATGTCATTAGCAGGACATAAATGTGGAGGAGCAAGAAGAGAGCGTGCCCCAAACTGGGGCCAGGAGTAGGACTGCAGAGTGCTCTGAGCGGGAAAGGGAAGAACAGTGTCAGGCTGGCTTTGTGGGACCCTCCAAAATCCCAGGGGGATGCAATGCAACTGCAATGCTGGCAAAGTGGCAACAGGGAGGGAATCAAGTGAGGAAATGAAATGCCATTATTCAACCAACTCTCATCCCATGGGAATTGTTGCATCTTCCTTGATCTTTGAACTTGCTAGCATGAATTTTAGGGAAGTTTGTGCAGATTGACAGTTCTTCTCCCACACTGATAAAGACAAAAAAGGCTTGAAACAAGATATTGTACCTCCCCTGAAAGGTCATGCAATGGACACTGATGGCTGGGAGCTGCAATAAAGAGTCAGGGAGTTTGAGAAGAACTTATTTTACTAAAGCAAGACACTCCCTGGTAGGAGGGAATGAAAGGCTGCCATTTGGCCAAATAGACAGCATCCGTAAATCTCCTTCTGAAAGATGCTAGCTCTGGTAGCCTGCGAGGAGGCTGGAGGAGGCTGCTGGGGTCACAGAGTTGAGGATAAGGACACATGAGTGAGACTGGCAGACTAGGGAAGTGCTGGAGGCATGGATGGAGGTAACAGGGAAGTCACCTTTCGTTGCTACTATCTAAATTATTGGTGACCCATGAAGGTTTGGGATTGCTCAGAGAAAATACATGTTAAGTGATCCTTCTTGCCAGAGCTCTTTTGATGAGCCCTTGTTTTGTCTCCCTAGCCCAGCTTCCTCTAGCAATTTTCCAAATCTTACACTTCCAAGCCTGATTTAGTTCTCTGCTGTACTTTCTTCTTTTTCTATCTTTTTTTTTTTCTTTTTTCCTGTGGGATGCCTGCTGGTTTCCTGCAAACACATCCCTCCTAGAAAGAAACAGTCTAAATCTCTCCCATTAGCTGTTTGTCTTGGATGCTCTCATAAGGCAAGCAGTCTGTCATGATTAGATGTGAACATGAAGAAATCTGTGGAGAGAGAAGCATAGGGAA
>NW_010244236.1:1470-5575 GCF_000690775.1 Eurypyga helias
GAAGTGCAAGGAAAGCTTATCTTGGAGAAATAAACCCAGAGGGGGCTGTTCCCACCTGTTTGTTTATAAATAAAATGAGAAGAGAGAAAACACTAGGTCTTTGAAGAGGAAAATAGATATTTTTTTCCTTTTCTAGACTGAATTGGGGGTAGGCACAGGGAGGAAAATGGGAGTCTTTTGCCAAAGTGCCTGTGAAACTGAGGCAGGAATGGACTAGGGAGGTGTACAAGCAGGGAATGGAGAGACTTTGCTGCAGCATATGGCCAGTGATCATACCAGTGACCAACTGCTTCTGCTGAGCCATATGCTAGAGTTACATGCCGTAAGTGCTTGGCTGCAAGGCTTCTGTCAAATCTGGCAATTTAAGCACAAGGAGTACTTGCTGCTTCTTCAACACAGTCAATCCCCACAGCTGTCGTGGACTGGAAGAGTGATGCTAGGGAGCACAAGCATAAAAGAATCTCCTGTTAAGCCCTGTCATTACTGTGCTGCAGCACAGGGCAGTTTTTCTGCTGTGTTTATTCATTCTTCAGGGTTGTTGAACTGCTACTCCTGGTGGCCAATGGTTTTTAAGCAGTTTCTAACTAGAAGAATGGAGTGTGCAATTCTGAATCTCCTAGGGTGATGCAGGAGTAGCAATAGCTTCTCCTTGCAGCATATTATTCATTTTGATGTTTAGCATCTTTTCCATTAAAAGCCTGTTTCACCGCTTTTAATAGTTAAGAATGTCTGTCAGAAACAAATGCTAAATCAAACTCAGTGTTGCCCCCCTTTTGGATGCCTTAACAAGGCATTTAGGAAATTAAACTCTAGAGGAGGATCTACGAAAGCGAGGAATAACACCTCCTGGAAATGTTTGTCTCGCCCAAGTTTTGATAGTGAAAAGTAACAAAACTAGTTTTAATTATAAACCCTTATTAGCAGCCAAGACATGAAGCTTTCCTGCCCAGAAAAGGAAAGTCCAAGAGAAACGGTGAAAATAAAACTCTGTCCCAAGTGTCACTTTTACCCAATTGGGAAAAGACTAGGAAATCTGAATCTACTTACCACTGGTTTTGTGTTGCCAGTGGAAGCTGCCTAGCAGAAACCCATAACAAAGTTGGAATAAAAGTCAATGAAAGGAGAATTGCTTACTCACTGACAGGTTTGCAAGTTTATATTTCATTATTTAGCTGGCACAAAAAGCCCTCCATTCCTGCAAATAATTAGCTCCTTGGCACTCCTCAGGGGCCTCGGTTATGCACCTGTGTAAGTATTTGCCAAATCAGCACCTCAGAGAAGAGAATCAATAAAGGCTACAGAAACCATGTTTCTTTAAATAATCAGTTCCATGGTATTTTTCTGTTGCCTTACTCATAAAGGTGAAGCCTTTATACTCTAATGAGTATTGCCTTCATTTTAGCCGAGCCTTATAGCCTAAGCATATTTGCTTTGGGTAGAAACTGCAGACGCCAAGGGGGAGTTTTTGAAAAATTTAAGTTCATATAATTCTGGCTGGTTTTGGATTTCATGGACTCCAATAAAAACAGAAGTCTGACTTCTTAAGCACCTTTTTTAGAAGCTTGTACTAATCTAAAAGAACATGATGGGTTAATATTATGACACTGTGGGCACTGTGGCGGTAGAGTCTCTGGGATAACATGGAAAATAAAACTAGGCAAGAGAAACTACAGCCGGAGAGAGAGACAGATGTGAGAGAGAACTCTGCAGATCTCCCAGGTCATTGGGGTTTAGGTGGTCCAGGCACCGGTGCAGAGGTTCCCCAGCAGCCCGTGGTGAGGCCAGCTGTGCCCTGCAGCCATGGAGGGTCCCCAACAGAGACCCGCCTGCAGCCTGGGGAGGACCCCACTTATTGCATCATATTATGTTAAATGAAAACAATCGTTTGCTGAGTTATTAATTCATGCTTTGTATTGGGAATGGAGCTGGTGGGGCATCAAGCTGTTAGTTATTAGTATAAGCAAGAATGGATTTTTGGATGCTGGAGCGACATACTTGTCTGAGACTGAAGCTGAAAGATCAGGACAAAAGTCAGGCTGTACCCACCGTGCTTTGACAGTTACCCTTGGACAGGGCACGTGCAGCAAGCTCTTGAAGGGGCTTCTCAAACCAGCTTTGTAAAGGTACAAGCAATAACATGTAGTTTAATGTGAGGGAGATTCAAGACCACGATATGCAGATTACCCTACTCTACACTTCCTATGAGCAGCCAACAGCGTCAGTTTGGTAACAATAAACCTGCAAGTATTATGTGATGCTGCTTCATCTCTGGGGTGGTATCTCTAGGGCTGTGAATCTGCTGATCTTCCTTGCTGAGAATCCCGGCGCAGGGAAGCAGGAGGAAGGGCAGGAGGGATCACATGGACTGTGTGTCAGGAGGGTGGAAAAAAGGAGTCACTTTTCCAAACCAACATTGTTGAGGAAAAAAAAAAAAAGCAAATCACAGTGTCTGCAAAGAAGCCCTTGAGGACAAAGATGGGAACAGGGTTGGGCAATGTAGCAAATAGACCGTTTTTCATCACAATCTCATAATTGCTGTCTTGTTCCCAGTCTGCTCTTATGACAGACTTTGCGATACTCACTGGGGACTCTTCTGGGACACAGCACTGTGAGCCAGAACCTCATTTTAGCATTATACCAAGGAAACTATGCTAGGCAAACTGGAGCCACCGAGTCAAGTTTGGATCAAAAACTACTGGGGTTTTTTTTGGTTTGGGTGTTTTTGGTTTTTTTTTTTTGTTTTGGCTCCAGAAGCCCAGAGCAAGGAATGTAAATTGGCTTTGCAGAAGTATGTCAATTTTGGTGCCAAAGTTTCATTTGATATCATCTCTGTCTGGCACCTACACAGCAGGTGCTTCCTGAGATGACCTGAGGCACACAGACAGCGGGCTGAGCTCTGCTAACCACACAGCTCATGTGTGTTGCACAAGGCTACATGCCACTGCCTCCCTGCAGTCAAGGAGACTGTCTCCTGATGCTGTGCCCCAGCCACAACTACAAATGGATTCTGCAGGAAGCCTGCTCCTGCCTCCCTTACCCCCAGCCAAACCAACTACTGCCTCACCGTGTACGTGAGTGATAAGCCTTTATTGCTCATTATGAGTCACTCTTGTGAATTCTATCTTGCTGAAGCTGATGAGTAAAAAGTTCTTAGTGGTTTCTAGGGTGCAGGTCCCCTTTTAGGAGAAGCATATCCCCTCTGGGGTGCCTTACTGAAATACCTGGGGATGTATTTTGGTGATATGCAACAGAACCTCATGCAGAGCTTGGCAGGCGATTAAATGAGGCAATTTTATCCCAGTGTACATGATCAGGGTCTCCTGTAGTTGCAAGTTCAGCAATATCACCTGCAGTCGGTCATTTGCTGGGGGAAGATGCTGCCTGAACCTTAGCTGTTTGTTGCAGAGTCTGTGACTGAATACTCACTGACTTGTGTGAGTATCCTCCATTTGTCATGTGCTTCCAGGCTCACATTTAATAGCAAACTCCCACGGAAAGATTGCAAAAAATTCCTTGCTAGAAGATACGATTAAACAATAGCCTTCTGGTAATTTTAACAGGCAGATCCCTAACCTGATTCCAACCTCTCTGAGCTAATGCATGCTGACAGGCGATTGTTTCAATTAATTCAAGGTGATGGTAACCAACAGCCTTTAATGGGAAAGGCTGATCTGTCCATACAGGAGATGTCCTCTAACGTACCTTTACGAATAAAGTAATAAGAAGGTAAACAAGAGCGCAAAAGATGTCTTGTGTAACACATCTTCTCCCATCCTCAGCGCTCTGCAAAGTGAAGCCCTCTGCGGAGTGCCCTCTGCTCTTCCATCCCCAAATCTCCTGGATTCTCTCACCTCTGTAACGTCTCTAGTGTGTTCTTGTTCCAGATTAACAAATCCCAGTGAGCAACAGAACTGACTTCAGCTGGATTTCTAGCAGAGGCAGCTGTATTTCACTACTAAATCCTGCATGAATAGCCTGACTGTTGAATTTAACCCGGGAGATTCAGTGTGTTCCTGACTGATGTCAAGCGAAGCTGGGTGAAGTATCCATTCTCATTTGGTGATTCTGAGTGATCGGCCGGTGTGTGTAGGGGAAGGCGCCGCGT
>NW_010244236.1:5606-8295 GCF_000690775.1 Eurypyga helias
CCTGAACTCATCTTTCCCATCCCAGTCAAAGTGGAAATTCTGCCCCCCTTCCCTAGCGTGTGTGTCTACGAACTCACGGGCAATCAGGATTACCCATCTCTCACTTACAGGTAAAACGTGCTCTCGATCAGTGCCTTGGAGTCGCAACGTGAGGTGTGATGGAAAGGAATGGTGATATAATATTGAAAGAATGTTTCTTTTAGCTAGCAGCAATTTTTGCTGTGCTTTGTTTTGTTTTAACCAGACACAGCCCCAAGTGAAACCTTTTAATGTGACGCAAAGTAGTGTGGAGAATTAGTCATTTATATTAAAAAAGCAGGATGTAGCTTGGCAGAAAGGCATGAGGATGGTGTGGTTAAAGCTGCGGGATTTACAACGAGACAGGTGAATTGTTGCACTGTAATAACATTTGGCTGGAGGAATTTTCAAGGAAACAGAGTGTCAGAGTTTTCCCTAACACGCAAATAAGAACTACACAGAGTCTCATGCTGCTGGTAGGAAGCAGAATGAAAGTCCCTCACTCTAAATGTGCTATCATGTGCTGGATGAAAATGCATTCAGCCGTGCTAAGCAGGAGGCTGTTTATAGAGTAGGTGCAAAGCCAGGAGTTACAAAAAGAGATTAAGAAGTTCAGAGAGGGGAGATAGAACTACTCCTGGAGACAGAGGAGCTTGTGTTTAACTCACAAGATTTCCAGAGGGGCAGGGAGAGGTTAGGGAAGAAGAGGCTATTTGTTGCTTCTGTGCCTTTCTCCTTGGGTCCCACAGCTTTTCCCTCAAGCACTCAGTTCTTTTTCAGGACATAGCCTGCAAATATGTCCCTGGCTTCTCCTCCCGTGCAGCCAGACAAATTGGACCTTGTTAAGCATCCTCCCACAGTTGCCTAGGCGCCAGGGCTGACAGTGTTGTGATGGCTAAAGAGCATGATGACAAGGGATCTGCCTTACGCTGAGTGACAGCGCTGGCTCCCTGCCAGCAGTGTGATGAGCTGCGCAGGGCAGAGCTGAAGAGGCTGCTGCAGAAGACACAATCTTGTAACGTTTTGCAAATGATATGCCTGGTAAATTAATCATCATGGCTCAGAACCCATACCTGGAGAAGTGCTGTGTTCCTATTCTCACTCTGGGAAGACAGAAAATCTCCTCCAGTCTGGACAGGGGAGTGGTATGAAAGAGAGTTTGTCGTGAAGAGTCTCGGGAAGTGTTATAACACCATGTCTTTGCTCCAGGCAGAGATGCTGTTGTTGCTGCACTGTGTAATTCCACGTTGCTAAAACACAAATGCATGATAGAAGTGTGACGGGGAAACCTCAGAGGCACTGCTCTGGGCCTCCTTGGCATTGCTGAAGGACAGTGTTTTAGCTTTGTGCGACTTCGGGGAGATTAATAGCAGGCTTATTCCAGTGAGACTGAATATAATAATTGGCCTGTTGATTCTGCGGAGCATGCTGTGGCCTGACCATTTGCTTTCCTGTGATGAGTGACCAATTGATTATGATCAGTGCTGACAGCCATAGTGAGTTAACAACCCATGGGGAAGTTGGCTTTAGCCCTTGTTTTGCAGTAGGCAATGTCCTCTCCCCCTGCCATTTATTTTGCCCTGTTTTGTGATTGGTAGACAATTCTCACAAAAAAGGGGGCTGGGCTATTTTCCTGGCAGACCAAAACTATTCTTTTCTCATAGAAACTGAGCCTGAATGGCAAAATGTTATGCATTGCTCTGAACCTGTACTTTCTGTGGAGAAGGGTGTCAAGGGCTTGCATGACTCTAGTTGCTTGTACAGGCTGTCCTTACCATGTTCTTGAGTGATAGTGGGCCACAGATAAGTGTCTATGGGATATTGGAAATTTAGGTTCCCAGTCTAATGCATATGAGGCACCACAGCCACCAGAAAAAAAAACCACGTTTCAGTCATTGATTTTAAAGCTGTGGTGGAGCATCTATTCTGTGTCTGAGTAAGGTGCTGCTTGTATTTCGCAGCTAAGCAGATTCAGAACTGGAAAGGAAGTTTTCTAAGGGTGAAGCCTAAGGACTTAGAGAGGTGCTCTGCGTGGTTTATTCTGTGGCACCCCTGCTGTCTGGGCAGCACTGATCCAGTAAGCCAGTGCAGGATGGCTGCTATGGGACTCGATCTTCCACTGAGATGAGGTGCAGCTGACTCGATAACCCTGTGATGTGCTTTGGTACTGCAGCAGTGGAGAAAAGGGACAGAAGTGGAGACCTGCAGCAGAAATCAGTTGAACTAATTGTAAGACAAACATACATTTTTGGGTGGTAGACCACAACTAGGGGTTCCCGAATTACTCCAAAAACAGTGAGTTGGTCAGCCAGGATAATTTGTCAGACTTTTATGACAAGTTCAGAGAATCAAGGAACAAAGCTGCATGTGGGGGCCACCACAAGTGGAGGAACAGATATCACTATTCCTCTTTGTTAGTAGGTGTTTTCTTTTTCTCCAAGTGTGTGTTCATTTTCTTACTGTCACTACCTTGTGCTCTTTTCTCACTTTGATCTTCAGATCAAAGAGCAGAAGGGGATGGGGAGGTGGGAGGGGCTGGGGACAGACATGACACGGGACAGGCAAGGGTGGGGGGCAAGTTGATCACAGAAGATTAGATTTCCCAACAAACAATACAGGAAGAACAAAAGAAGAAGGAAGAGAAAGGAAAAGTGAAAAGGGAAAACAGAAG
>NW_010244236.1:8312-36753 GCF_000690775.1 Eurypyga helias
GACTATGCTTACTGTCCTGACACAGTGTGTCTGTGCTGGGATCAAACCATGAGGGCTAACACCATCCCTGGGCAGGTTCCAGTCTGCTGAGTGTAATTCATACGAAGCCTCCCAGCCCTGCCTGCTGACACCTCCAGCAGTGGCAGAGTCACGGTGTCCAGCCGGTCCCACACGAGTGCTGTCATGGCCGTGGCAGCCAGCACCCATCCCAGCATGAGACACGAGTCCCTCATGGACACGTGAGGCAAGATCTGTGTCTCAGCTGGAAAGTAGTGCGATGGACAGACTTTGGCAGAAGTGTCAGCTAGTTTATAGCCAGTGACGGTGCTCAATAACTGAAAGACAAACAAAAAGTGGTAGGAAAGACAGCTAAGGCTCCAAAGGAGGATGTGTGTCTAGCTCCTTCAGGATTCATTCCCCCTTCAGTTTCCCTACTGGATAAACATTGTCTGAAGAACCTGGGAGCTTTACAGTGGCACAGGACAGTGTGCTGGCTACCATCGCTCTGGAGTTCCTGGCCCACCTTTGCCACCTGGAGTGACCCTTCTCTGCCTTTGGGCTGACAGTCAGACAAGGAATCGATGATACATGGTGTTGCAGGGATGTACATTGGGCTTTAACAGGTAAGGCTTATTCTAAGAAATTAAGCCCTGGAAAGAATTAGAAAGAGCCAACTCATTCCCAAATGTCTCATTATCTTCCAGCATTTTGACAGGTTCTGCTAGCTGTCTCCCTGGCACTTGGTACTGAGAGCACTAATCATATGTGAAACACCATTCCAGCTCAAATGGGTGATGGCTGAAACCTCACAAGAGCATTTGTCTTTCTGGAGATCCCAGTTTGGCTTTGACTGGGGGAGATTTACTGAAGCACATGCACCAATCTCTTTCTGGATGAGAGGAGCGTTTGTCTTTCTGCCATGGGCTCTGAACATGGCAGTACTTTCACGTCCTTGTCCTGGCACTTTCAGATAGATCTGAGCGTATACAAATGCACATGGCTCCTGGAAACTTAGAGTTGATTATTTCCACCTCCAGTCTGAAGGAACAGCTTTCTGGTGATGGTCCACAGAATGGGAACTGGGCAGTTGTGAAACAGAGGGGTTTGTTTTTAGAAATACTGTTCATTTTTCCATTGTCTCTACTAAAGACAGTGCCTTCCCAACCCTGACCATGGGCACAGAGCCAGGACATATCATGAATTAAAATAATAAAAACAGTTTTCACTGGGAGAGTTGGTTCCCTTCAAATTCTATAAATCCCTCCCTCTCTTCTCTTGCAAATAGCTTTAATACACCGCAGGCGCCAAGTCACTTGACCTAGGTTAGCCTGTGAACTGGGATGCTTTCTGCTCGGCTGCGTAGGCCGGAGCCTGGATTTTTCCTCCCATTCTCTGGCTGTCAATCCAGGTAATAGTCAAAGGCCTTATCTGAAATGCATTAGACTTTCAGCAAATTGTCTGGGCTCCGGGCCCTGGGTGCTGACGGCACTCGTGCGTGTAATGTGTAGAAGAGGCGAGACGGTAGCTTTTAACACCCCTTGCCTCATCTATTTTCTTGGCTCAGGTTCAGCAAGTCTCCACAGTCTGCCAGCAAGAAACGTATCCCTTTTGGTTCAAATATGTAGGCAGTGGTAACTGATCGGCTGCAAGATGCTGCTTTGAGGGCTGTGAACACTCAGCACCCAGTTTTGAGGCTATTTTACCTAATACAGGAAAATTATTTCAGAGATATAGATGGCTTCCACAGACGTGAGAAAAGTAGGGAAAAAAGAGAGTATGTGGCCTGGGTAGTTCGAAGGGCCAGTGGTGGGAAGAGTATGAAAGTGAGGATTTTAAGAGAGGTGTTTGGGGGTCCGAAGCAGTCTAATCTAGAAATATTCCCAACTAAAGAGTGGATGTAAGTCTTCATTTGAAATTAAGACGAGAAATATGATCATCTGTTTTGACCTCTTGCATAAAGCAGACCAAACTTTCCTTTCTTACAGTGATGGCCAGCCCGCAGCTCAAGGTTTGACTGGAGTGCATATCACGAGAATTCACATTCTCATGAGTGTATCTATCCTCTCCCCTTGTACCTTGTTCCAAAAAGCTTTTAGCTGATGAATATGGACAGTAAATATTTAAGCAATTTCCCCCAGCAGATGTCAGAGCATGATAGTTCTATATTTTTTGCTAATTGACATGACCCTTGTTGCATACAGTTAAGAGGGAGACACTTTTCCTAAGTCCCAATAGCTTTTATTTATGTAAGTGCTCAAAAGTCAATTTTGTTTAAAAAAAATGCACTGAACAACTTTGGAGCTTTCTACATTTTTAAAATTAAAATAATAGCAGAAAATGTTACCAATCCAGTAGCTTTGACAATGTTTATTAGCACCCATTTCAATTTTACTGTGCAAACTCCTTCTTGTCTTCTTGTTGATTTGTGGTATGGAAAACCAGTAATGGATCTGCATGTTTAAATGCTAATTCAGTCTGAGAAAAGAGGTAATAACATCTAAGCGATGTTAGTTTACCTGACTGATGAATCACAAAGCAGACTAAGTATCCTCAGCTACCTGTAGATGGCAGCCAATGAACTGGTATGTTAGCAATTTTCATGGTAACTGCAGTGTCATTTGTGCTTCCCAAGTGTAAGGGATGACCAAAATATCTCCTATGCTCAGACTGATGTTGCTAAACCTTAAAGCATTTTCATGCCTATTTCAGGAAACTCACTTCCTTGTGGTTCTTCTAGTCTACGTGATCTTGCTCCATGTAGATTCACATACGGTTGTCAGCGAAGATGGGATGAGTGGCAAAGGAAAGACAGACAGGCAGGTCATCCGTTGTTTGTGTACTTACGAGCTCTGCAGAAGTGTTCCTCGTGAACAAACAAGGAGCATTATTCAGGTCAGGCCCAATTAAGAGCAAGCATAAACAGCAAAAGAACATGTTCCATAGCCCATTCTCTTGCAGCAAGACACTCATGGCCTATTGCTTCCTTGACCTTTCTGCTGGCGAGAAGCAAATCCAGTTATGAGGGTGGTCTTTTGGCATGGTGTGGAAACTAATTAATCAAGGGGCTGCTCAGGGTACCATTTTCATACAACCGCTGGACAAACACATAAGTGAATTCAAGAGCCACCCACTTCTCTCAGTAAGAAGGAACAGACATGTCTAAGTCTACTGAAGACTGACATTTTCTAGATTTTTGCGCAATGTCTAGCAAAATAGCCTGACTATAAGGCAAATAATGCTGTTATTAGTGGGTCAGCCTCGATGACTAGGAAGCCATGATTCACAGATGTGTAACAATTAGTTGGCCAGAGGGAATGAAACAGAGGGAAAGGAAAACACATTAGAATGTCAATGCAGCAGGACCAGAGCCAGTTCAATATATGTGGTTTGGACAGCAAATTCCTAATTTGCCATGGCATACAGAGGAACTTTACAGGAATTTAGAGGGCTGACACTTGAATCCCATTTCAGGCTTCTGGAAAATGCCATGAACAAGCTGTCAGAATTGCTTGTGCCTTTTCTTCAACATAGTAAACAACCTAAAGGAACATACAGGACCAAGGGGAGGTGACTGATTCCCTGCACCATCTCTTATTCAGACTTACTCCACCCAGCCAGATCCCACGGTGCCCTCTCAGAAAAACTGCTATAAGGGCAGCACAGAGATGCTCTTAGAGTCATAGAATGAGTCCTCCTGGTATTCCACAGGTACAAGGTCCCTTCTCTGTGGAGAGCTAGGGCTTTTTGTCCTGCCAGCAAAATAGACCTGATGTTTATTTTGTATTTGCAACGAGACACTTTGCTGTGAGGAAAACGTTCTAGGCAGAGCTGGGAGTGGGGGCAGGCAGGGCAGGGGAAGGTTATGCAGTGGTCTTGGCTCTGCCACGGACTTGTTAGAACTGGAAAAGGTGATAACTTCTGATCAAGTGATGATGAGACTAGCTGTCTAATGTTAACACATTTGACCCTCTCAAGTGGACAGAGGTTGTCTTTGTCCGGTTAACTGAGATGGTAAATCTGGATCAGTTTTCCCCTTTGAGTGTGATTTAAGCACAATAGTAAGGAAAGAGCTGGGAGTTGCAGTGTTAGCGTGAAATAAGCGTAGTCTCAAAATGTTGGAAAGGCATGGAGCTGGAAGGGCTTCTATGGCATTGCAATTGGCTGAGTGCTAGAACTGATCAGCAGCAGATACCGAAGAGCTGTGGGACAAGAGCCAGCTTGCCTTTCCTTTTTCCCCTTCCCCTATATTGTTTTCTTTTTCCTTTCAGATTCTAATGATCCCCATCAGAGGTTACTAACCGCTTATCTGTAATCCTGTTGGAATGTCTGTGTTTCCAGAGCTACTCTTCTCACAAGCTACAAGATCTGAAACTGAAATAAATAATTTATTGATATATGTTATTATATTTATCCAGTGATATGAAGTGCAGTGAGAAGACTGTAGAGGACTGTGATGCTTTTGCAACATGCCCCAGCCAGAGAGGGATGTTGGAGGCATACGTTGTTTATAGTCAGGATATGACAACAGGCATGGTCAGTACTGCCTACAGAGTGGACTTTTGCATATGTATCTTTTAATTTAAGCCTTTCACAGAAAGGTTCTCAGAAGGGGAAACAGAGACCCTATATTGTGATGGGAGTATCCATATCTTTGGCATGAACTGGAGATTTCCTATAAAGAAATATTTCTTTTCCCCACTATCTCTTCCTCTTAGGACTTTGCTATGTGGATAAATATTCCATGATTTGAGCCAGTACCCCGTCAGGAGGACTTCAGTGGCCCAGAGCACCAAGGGCCAACAGGTAGTTAATTCTGTCACTGCAGGTCTCAGGGAGCACCAATGTTACCACTTGGCCTCTTGCTGCCCTACCTTAGGAGGGCAGAGCGAATGATCAAAAGAAGCTGGAGAGTTTGTCTGGAGAAGACCTGCATTACTGCTGGGAAGACATAGTGTTGTCATGCTCCTGTAGCTGGCCACAGGTAAAATGATTAGAATATTGTATGTGTGAGCTTTGAGCAGGTTTATTTACGTTTTTTTTTCACAGCAACTTTGGCAGTGGTGAGGTGATCTGAGTCACGTGTGGGCAGAATAATGCCTAGCAGGGAACAAACAGGTTTTCCTCCACTTTTAACCCTTGCTCGCTACATCACATACTCCCTCATCCTCCCGTAAAGAGTAGATGAACTGTCTGCATATACAAAATAAGCAGGAGCGTTTGGGTCTGACATTTGAAAGGAGAAACTGTTGTGGTAATGTTGCTTGGAAAGTTGATGTGTAAGGCTAGCCAGCAAAAGAACTCACTTTTAAAATTTTTTTTATTTTCTTTTTTTAAGGAGGCAGAAAACAGGAAAGTCAGAGTTTCACAATGTCTGTGCTGAAAGAAACAAGAGACTAGGTCAGCAAGGCCAAGCTCTTGACTGGAAATCCAGAATTTATGGTTTGCTAGGTAATCTGTATGGAATTCCAGAGGTGAAAAGACATTCACTGACCCATTCTGAGACTGCTTCTAGTCCGTGGGCTTGGTCAGGAAGGAAGTCAGAGCCCTTATACTTACAGTGATCTTCCCTGGGGGCCAAGGCCGAGATCCAGGCCACAACCACATCCTGGAGTTCCAGCCTGGGCAATAACCATCATGTGCTCACCCCAAAGCTCTCCTGTAACTGGTGCAGCCCCACCTCAGCAGTGAAACAGGAGAGAGTGTTGGGTGTCACAGGGGAGGTGCAGGCTTGCGTGTGCTAATGTACCTGGTGCACTGGCAGAGATGCCTGTAGGAAGCTTGCCAAAGCCTTGCCAGCATAATGCCTGGCTAGATCCAGTGTGGTGGGTCCTAACAATAGCCACTCTGTTTTTGCATGCATAGCAATGTGGAAATAAGCTCTCATGGGCTTTTTCAGGCGTATTTTCTGTGCTTTAGACAGTCTCTTTAGCACTTAGGTCTTGTGCAGAGCTGTGACAAGTTTCAAGGCTTGGTGGCCTCTGCATCTGCTATTGTTGAGTTCAAATATCTCAGCCATGTTTTACTCTAGGATGTTTTGTCTGGCCTGTTGTATGAGTGAAGCATGGAGCTATGTTCTCAGTCCATTTGGATGTCTTGGTTCCCATGAAGTGCTGAGAAATGCTGAGGAGTGGGTTGTCAGTCTGTGAGCTTAGAACAGGAGAGAAGGGCAGGGTATTGAATGTTTTCAGCAGTTCCAGATCGAATCCCCTGCATGCTCATCTGTACTAGCACTTCTTCTTTCCCTGCAAAAGACAATCACTAGGTGATTCTGGATCTTATAGGAAGTTCATAAATTGCATAGTACATAGATCATAAATTGCACAGTACAAAAAGACTAGCTTTCTGGTTTTCTCCTATTGTTTTATTCTTAGAAAGGAGGCCATCTCATAAAATGTAAGGTCTATGGAATAATTCCACTATTCAGGAAGGCTGGATGTTTCATGTAGGAACCAATTTCCTAGTGAAGTGCATGTATGTGAGGTATATCACTCCTAAGGGTCCAAAGAGTTATGACATTAAGGCATGGGCTTACCAGGCTGGAACCATCTTCCTTCTGACTTCCAAGTATATTCCTGTTTTTAGACCTATTCCACCCATTGCCAACAGATGGAGGGTGAGAAGCAAAACACAAGGCACACAGTAAAATTGGTGCAATCCTCTAATGGGAAAGAGAATGATAATTCTGGGCACCAACCAGCAAGGAAAGCTGAAGCTGCTAATGACCCTTTCAAGGGATCAGAATTATGACAGACTTGTGTATTAAGTCAGTGTTTATTAATAGGCTTACTGGAGCCATGTCTCTTGAGTTCCCATGCTGGCTCTTCTGTGAAATCTTTAATTTTTGAAAGACATTAGACAAGACACTTTCATTCTACACACTTGCTTACCTGCTGATACAATGAGGAGAAAAAAAGCTTAATTAATTTTCTACAGGTGAGATCCTGAAGATAAATTGGTGAACATCTTCACAGCCCTCAAAGAACTAAAGCAAAAGAAAAACCTCCTTCACAAACTTCCAGTCCTTTAACAGCCCCTTTTGATCCTGAAGATAAATTGGTGAATATCTTCCCAGCCCTCAAAGAACTGAAGCAAAAGAAAAACCTCCTTCATGAACTTCCAGTCCTTTAACAGCCCCCCTTTTTTTTTTGTTGGAAGTCTGCTGCTGCCCCTTGCTGCAAGACAGAATGAAATCTTAAAGCATGGGTGAGAGCACAGATTTCGCTCAGACTGCAAATCTTCCAAAGGATTAGGGTTTTACTTCAAATAGAGGAATGTAAATGTGTCTGGCTCCATAGTGGCTGGAAATTTCTTGCTGGAGCCAATGTTGGGCCATACTTGGCGGTGACGAGACATTTGTTTGCCCACCCTGGTTGGACTACAGCTCTCGGGCTGGAAAATGTTAAAATGGGCTGTGCGTGCTTTCAGTGTCATAAAGCAGAGTTGGCTGGGGGAGGGCTTAGGAGGAAGAACTGGATATGGGTGATTATTCTCCAGTGCTTGCAGTTGTATGTACTAAGGGTGGAAAGCTGAGGGAAGAAGCTGGTTCGTTTAGTCTGACTGCAAGGATGAGGGTTTGAGCTCATCTATTTTCTCCCTTCTCTGTTAACTATCACTGGTTCCTGGTTTGTCCACTTGTAGACTCACAAAGGTATTCGGGGCTCTAAATCGCACTGAGGCCAGTGAGGATTTGGCATTTAAATGCCTTTGTGGTTTCAGGTTTCTTTACCACTGCAGAGAGGTATCCTGCTTACTGAGCAGGCAAAAGGCAAACGCCAGCAGCAAAACCAGCAAATTGGCCTGCAGGTAAGAGAGGTAAGCAGTGTCACCACATGGAACCAGGCAACCTGTGTATGCCGCTAGTGCCTGCTAGGGGAAGATTTGAGCACACAGAGTGTACAGTGCCTGCACGATGAATTCAGCGAACCTGGATGCCTGTTCATGTGTACCGCTGCCCAGCTGCGGCACCATGCCGGCAGAGTGCTTTTGTGCAAGGCAGCAGTGTATATAAAGCCTTGAACGTCTCTAGGTCATCACTCCGGAGGTTAGACCTGAGAAGTAGGACGTGGCTTTTTCTGAATACCCTCTAGTGTTTTCATGGGGTGTGTTTTACTGTCACTCTCCTTCATCTGGACAACAGGGGTCAGGAGGCAACAACTCTGTAAAAGGGTAAGAAGCTGATTGCTTCTGTGCTACCCACAATACAAACACCTCCTAGAAGGTGTATCTTGTCTGCAAGAACCTGAAGGCAGAGATGCACAGCATACTTAGATTTCTTCTCTTGTCAAGAATACTCAGAAACCTTCTGACACAACTCTGTTCTGAAATCTAATGTTTATATCAAAGTTATGGTGGTTATGAAACAAGCAGGGTTTTGACTCAGAGTAGGGGAATTATAAAAGGGCAGGAGACAAAAAGAAGGGTCTGAAATTAATGCTTAGAGAAAGTGAGAATGGGGCAAATGCAACCAGGTTCCAAGTGTAGAATGTCTCTAATGCTTTAAAGACTAATAAAAAATTGACAGAATGAATCTGTTCAGTAATAGGATCCAGCCTTCCCTTCTGTCCTGCTCTGCTAGCGTGACAAGAGCATTATAGAAAAGCACAGCACCAGTGACTGAAAGGTGTAGGTTCTACTTGTAACTCTGAGACCTTGGCTGACTTCAGGCATGTTCCTTTATTTTCCTGAAAGTTAGGGTCTCTTGAATACTCCGGGAAGAATAACAGTGCCTTCTTCAGACTATGACTCAGTCTGATCTCCATGAAGTACTAGCTTTGATCTCCGTGAAGTACCACCTATTCATGATAGATGATGGTAATCCTATGGACCAAGAGATTTTTGGCTTTGATTAGCAGAGTTTGTATGTTATCCCTTTCTGGCAAATGTTTCCTTGGAGCTAGACTTACCTCTTCACTCAGTTAGAAATAAGAAGTGACGTGTTGTCCCCCCCGATTACAAATTCAAGTCATCAGCAGTGATATACAGCCCTAACTGCTTTTGTGTTTGATTATCTACTTTGTGATATGCAATGAGAAATACTGTCCTCATTTCAACAGTCACTTTAGTCACCTTTGTCCTAAACCAATTTCTCATATATCCCTGCTCAGCAAGCAGCAAGAAATGGGCTTGAATGGCAAGCAAGAGACATTTATTCAGGAATAAATCAAGAAAACCTTATTGTAGGCAGTGTCAGCTTTTCCTCTTTTCCAAGAGCTCTAGGATGAAGTTCTTATTTGGCCCATTCCCTACCCAGCAGAACTCTTCCTCTAACCCATAGTGAACACCAAAGTATCTTTCACTCCTGACCCTCACTGTCCTTTCCAAAGAAATATGTTCAGTCTGGGGTTTTGACAGGCTCAGTGCTTTAGCCCTCAATGGCAGTTTGTATTTACGTAAGTGGAACACTAATATTTACTTAAGATTATACTGTATTTTTCATGACTGAAGGGAAGATTATGCTGCATGCTTTTTATATTTAAGAGGTGGAGAAGAGGGAATGGTCTCATGGCTTGCCTAAAGGACCAGAGACTGTTCTGCTTTGTATTAAGTATGAAAATTAGAGCAGAAGGGTGACTGGGACTAGAAACAAAGTTGTCTAAAAGCTGTGGAAATGTATGCTACCGTGATTTCTCAGAAAAAGCAACATGAATGGGAGAGGAGGGGAAATCTTCTGGTTAGTTTAGGCTTCCTGATTTGGTACAGGGACCTAGTTCACTTTAGCATTAATAGATACGTCTGCACAAATAAGGTTCTGCTTCTTCTTACCTGTGTTCTTTCGTCTGCTGCTCTCTAGCTGTGTGGGGAACGAGCCAGGGGACTGAGCTATCATCTGTCCACACTTGTTCCTCCCAGTACTTTCCTTGCATCATTTTAAGCAACTGTCATGGATTTATCCTTCCTTCAAGGAGGTACGGGGGGCTGAGCCATACCCCACTGGTGTCAGGATTCTTCCATCTGACTCTGATTTCAGCAGTTTTGGGAAAGGGGACTCGGGAAGGTCCTGGGTGACTGGAAGGAAGCAGTCTCATCACTCACTGAGCCTCACAGCACTGGAGGCACAAACCTGGGTGAGCAGGGTAAGCCAGCTACATTCAGCTCTTGCCTTTGTCTTCACCTGCCGTGTAGTCACCAGTCTCAAATGAAGCTTGTTTGCAGGGCAGTGAGGCGCAGAGCGAGGGAGTGCCTGGCCAGAGTCACATACAGTCACAGAGATCCTGTATCTAGTCTGGAGAAATTCTCTGGGATACCTAATTACATACTGAGCAATATAAAGAATTATGTTAATCTTAATTAATGTTTCTATTCTGTCAATATCTGAGCACTGATGTCCGGGAACAATATACTATAGTATATTATATAGTATATGGTACATAGTAACACAGCAAAGAAGAGCTGTAGAAATACTAAAATAATAAGCTTTTGTAATTCAGAGACAAACATCTTTAACCCAAACATCACCAAAAAATGCAACATTTTGAAAAAAATGATAGCAAACATTCCTTCCCAAAGTTAAAATATGTTTTGAAATCTACTCAGTACCTCTTTAACTAAAATTTATATAATCTAAGAGAGGAAATTCCCATATGCTGAATGACGCAGATAGAATTTTGTTCCAGGCAAAGGCAGGAAATCCAATGGTAAGCCTGAAATTCTACACTTAGCCATTTCTGTTGTGCCTCAGCACTAGCATGTATTGCACAAGTAATAGCTCCCTAGGTATAGTTAGCCCTGTATGAGATGCATCTGTGCCTCATCTGCAGAGGTTATGAGCTGCTTTTAAGACTGAAATGAACAGGAGTATGCAATGAAGCTGACTGGTGTTGAGTGTGTTGCATTTTTTTTTAACATCTGAACCTTGGTTTTTCACTTCAGGCTGTCCTGAGCATGGAGCTTTTGTCACTTACTGGCTCAGGATGATGACTGTAGCAAAACCCTACCCTTGCTTGGTTGTGCAAAGGGAACCAAAGCAATATCCTTCTCCCAGCGCTGTAATAAGCACAAACTCTATTTAATTTTTCCTACCATAGCAGGCAAGATTAGTTGCCAGGGCAAGTGCTGGTGTTACTGCAGACAACTGCCCTGCAGGTCTCACCAGCCATGGAGCTGGACCTTCCAAAACTGGTATTGCCATCTGCACATTTAACCACAGGCACAAAGAAATACGCTGGCAATAACAGAAAAGGCAGACTGGGCAGCTGTCCCTTCAGGAGAGAGGCCCTACTGCCATTCCATGTGAACTGTTTTCCTTGCCCACATAAACACACTAATGACATTACCACCAGGTATCAGCAGTGGCTTGAAACAGTTGGGAAGAGACCAGGAATAGGAAAGCCCAGGCTGGTGTGTTTCTCCGGAGACCACACACGTGCTGTATTTATGAACCAAGGAAACAAAAACTAAGTTGTCTCCCTTTTATGAAAAAAAATACCTGAATAACAGAACTGTGTGGTCTGGCAGTGCCTCCCTGTCCCTTACTTACTGGAGAAACAAACACAGCCTTCTTTAATTTTTATCACTTATATTTCTCTCCTGTTTCAGCTTTTGAGAGAAATCCTTGGAGCAAGCCTTCAAAGGAAGCACTGCTGTGTGACTAGTGATTGCAATAGTCCGGGTTCCATACCTGCTGCTTTTCATTTTTAATCTTACATCAGTATCCTCAGATGAGGCCTTTAGGATAGACAGTTGCTTCCTTGAATATCTCCTAGTAGGATGAGAGAAACTGGGAGGGGTGTGACGTTCAGCATCACTCAGGTAGCGAGTGGCAATGGCAGGTTTTGTCTTCACTCAATTATGTATCGATCTCTACACCGTCATGTAGATAGTCCCATTCAGAATATGTTAAGAAAACAGTGCCTGCCTGCCCAGCCTTCTGGCATGACCATGTCTGACTAGTGGTAAGCCCCATAATATTGGGCGCCCGCCAGCAGAGTACCAGCAATCCACAGCTGACAGCTTTACTAATGGTTTCTTTAAACAACTTACACTTTGCTGTTGTACGTGCTTTTCTTCTCAGTTTGTTCGGCAGACAGGGTGCATCCTTGAAAATAAGGTGAGTGATCTATCCAGCTTCACCCTGAGGAAGAAAGCCAAACTTATGGTCATCTCAAAGTGCCTGGTACATCTCCTGCCAAATTGTCTTTTCTCACTGCATGGAGAGTCCTAAAACAGCTTTCCCAGCTTCCAGCACAGCATGGGTACTGGGAGGATTCATCCATAGGCTCTGTCAGAGCTCCAGAGGGACAATCCTTAATATATTTTTTTTTATTTGCCCTTGGTCAGATTTTGCAAGCGTGTTTTTAATTAGCCCTGCTCAGCTATTAAGCACCTGTCCAAAGCCAGTCTGGCTGTGGGAAAGTATGTTAAATAATTTGGGAAGGTGTGTGGAGTGCCAGCCAACTCATGAAATGAGCTGTTTAGGCCAGCACTGGCACTTCTATAAAGAAAAGCTGGTCCCTTTGAGGTTCAGGTCTATCTGCTTTTATCGCTCTGCAGATGCCTGGATCTTACTCCCTGGCATTTACTTACAGCTGTTTGATACTTCCCCACACAAATGATTTGAGATCAAGAGAAGGGCAGTTCTTTTCTCAGACCATCTACAGACATATGAATGAGTTTAGAGCTTGGGGTTTGGAGAAGCTCCCCAAAATCTGGAGGCTTTTCTGACCTGTGAGCTGTATGTGTCTGCAAAAATAAACCAGAAAGCTAGAAGTCTTTCTGCAACATGTCCAGTATTTCTCCTTTCATTCCATCTGTAAAATACCTTAGGAAGAATATTTCCAGAGCTCAGGCCTCCAGTGTGAAGGTCTTAGGAAAAATTATAACAAAAAGAACCTGGAAGTATCTCACTTCAGAGAGATTCTAAAAACACGCAAAGATGAAAGACTAATAGAGGGGGGAAAAAAAAAAATCTCTGAAATTCCTTGTCGCTCCCCGAAAGTGTCCCAGTGAGGCTCATCTTATTCCTTCTTGCTCTATTTTAGATCTGCCATGTCTGGTTGGCTTCTGACACTCAGTTATGCTGAGAACAACCCTTCTGATTTATCAAGTTGAAGTTGGTATAAACAAAAGGAAATCAAATCAGTCATGTGTAAATCCCAGTCCAGTGCAAAACCAAGACCTGCACAGGTTCCTTTCCTACTGAGATTTCTGTGAGGTCTTAGTACAAGCTGATGTCTTGAAAAGAGCAGAGTAGGTCTTCATCAGATTTTGAGATGTGTGCAGCTAAACCCCAGGCAAACAGATAATTTCTTCTTGATAAACATAATAGGTTGTTTTTGTTTGGTGGTGGGGTTTTTTTGTTTGTTTTTGTTTCCAGTCATGAAAGAAAAATGAGTGATATGTGCTATTCCTAACTCACAGTCCTATCACCAAAAGTGCCTTCAGGGAAGCCACTGAGCCTTTGTGAATGACATCTGGATCTCATTTATACAGGGCTAATCATGAGGAAAGAGAAGATGTGTCCACGGCAGCTCTTTATAAATTGTATAGCCCTATTAGTGACAATCCTTTGCTAGCCTACAGGTGCTCTCAGCTTTGCAAACAGAACAGATGGAATATGACCAAATTTTGAACAAACTTGTGGTTTTATACAAGTTTTCTTTGGCAGACCTTTTGCAGAAAGTAAATAGTTGATATTCATGTTAGGTTGCTACTGCTCCTTCAAACAAGCAGCTTAGGAAGCCATACTTGTTAAGTTTCAAGATGTGAATGTAACCAGCTTCAGTCAGCCCATCATCTCAACTCTGTGAAGTGTGTGAATCTTCAATGGCATAGCAGATAACTCCTCCCCCTGGTTCCAGATCTTGCATTCAGAGCCAGAAAATCTTGAATTTCTGAAGCTCATTAGACGTTTCCAAGTTCAGTTCTGAAGAAAAGAAAATCTGATGAATAAAACCTTTCTGCACTTTGTGAGCATCAGTTTTTATTCTGAGACCAAGAAAAAAAAAACCCCTGTGAAACAAAAAATAAAGTGGGAGAAAGGAGTGTTCAGAGAACTTTTTGCAACTGCTAAAAAAATCTTCTAGAAGGCTTTTTTTGCAAAACATTACACATGCACACTAATATGTGTCTGTCTTCATCCCTTCCTTGGTAGAAAACAGCTTCATGGGGTGTGACCATGTTTCTTAATATTTATTTGCATCTGTGGATTTACTGAATGGCAGGCACTGAGAAATGGTAACATTTTCTTATTAACCCTGGTTGCTGTAGTGTACGCAGCTCTGAGCAGGATTCAGTGGCAGCTAACTGACTGTGGGGCTCCACTTTCCATCTTGCAATGGCACCCGGTGCTGTAGAGTTCAGGTCCAAAACTGAGACCTTCAGGTGCTGCTGCTTGTGGACATGCAGAATGGTGTTTGAAACCTGGAGCGCTCTCTGATAACTTGAGGCTTGTCATGGCTCTTGGGAAGGGTAATTGTGGAGGTTGGTATGGCCTCGTGATATCTCAAAGAAAGCAGTAACATACCTTTATTCCATCTAGAAGTGGTGCTCATGTTCTTCGTTCTGCTGCTTTGTGCAAGCCAGTGATGCTACAGAAGGGAGCCTGAAACAGCGCGGGAAGTTCCGCTGGAGTGCAGAGGCATCTCAGGGAATGAAAACGGTACCCATTTACCAAGGGCTTCTATTTAATTTGGAAAGTAAATTTGGAGCTGGGACTAGTGGTGCAGACACTGGTGACGGTCAGAGAACTGCAAAGACATTCTCTGAGGATACATCGCATATTGAACATAGACAAGAACAGACAAACCTGCTGCACCACAGGCTGGCTGACTGTGAAGGCAGGGATGCAGCACCAACCACAGCAGTAGGGCAAAGTGTAGAAATTGAATCATCCTTCCGTCTTGTGAAACCTTGCTGGAGGAGGTGCTGTGCTTGGGGGCTTAGAGTCCCAGTCTAGGAGCGTATCAGACATGACTTCTATCCTTCCACCACCTTAAGTGGTAAAGTCAGATATTTTCCTTGTACCTGGTTTTCTGAATTCTGAGATATGAATAACCCTCACTTCATGATGTGCTTTGAGTGAAAGCATCCTGGGGAAAAAAGGAACCATGGAAGTATCTGCAGTTCTTATAAAGTGAAAGTGAAGTATATAGCTCATCAGCTGCTAGAAGGGATAACTCTTCCCACCATTATTCTAGTAGTAATTTCCAGCTTTCATGAGTTCACTTCAGTTTAGATTTAGGGCTAATGCAGCTGAGCCTGGAGTCAAACCAGGTCAGAGCCAAAGCTACAAGCCAGCAAATACTGTTTGGGAGCTTGTGCGCTGAAGGGAGCTTGTGCCTTTGCTCATGAGTTTGCACGCTGCCTGTGTGGTTCTGCGGTGGCCTGAGTTACGACTTCAGCAAGGACAGAGAATAAGTAGCTGAGAATGAATAGTGTTATTTTTCCACAGCTCATTAAGTCTCTAATGAGTGACTTGCTGTGTTGCTTTTGGGAGGATGTTCTGTGGTTGCTGAGGAGAAGATGGTTAATGTGTTTATTTGTATGTTGCAATTTGGAAAGTTGCTTAAGTTGTATTTCTTTCTGTTTCAGCTGGGTCCTCAGTCGCAGCTGACTCTGTAGAGCTTGCCAAAGCTGGTGAAAAGGAAGGCAGGCAGCAGGGGGGGAAAGGGCTTTCCCTTCTCTGTTATCATGGGTACAATCCCTACCTCACCTTACTCTGTACTCTTCGTGCTTCACACGCCAGAGACCTCATCCTTGTCTTCTAACAGAGAGACATGAGGGAAACAGCCTGGCTGCGTTGAAGCCAGATTTATGTGTGTTTTCTGGCTGAACTGTTCGACTCACTTTCTGTTAAGTGTTACTTATTCACCGTCGAGGGGGAAATCCTGTCATGGTACAGTCTGCACAGATGAATGGGGCAAACCCTGCTTTCCTCACAGATTTACAAAATTGCTATTGAAACCCAGAACGTGACACTTGTGGTTTGGGTCTGATAATGTCAAGTCTGCCCTCAGGGAAGGAAATAGTCTAGAAGGCTCTTGAAGTACTGCTCAGCCTTGTCTTATTGCCACTCAAAAACGTCTACGCGTAGCAAACCTAGAGCAGAGTTGCACCTGTAGAAATAGTTTATGTTGCTCTCTGTGCAAGCACAAGAGAACAGCTACCCAATTGACTGCATCTAGATGGAAGGGGAGTTGTAGTGAAAGGTCATCTTAGCACTCCCATGTGTTTTCTGGATGTCAGTGGGATAAGCAGGTATGAATCTATTGCTTTCAAAGAATCTGCACACTACTGAAGTGTGAATTGGGTCCCCATAGAGTCAGCTTCCATGTAGTACTTGTACTCAATCCCCAGTTCACACTGCACATTACAGAGAGGTTGTTCCCGCCATCCTGCAGACCCTGAAGCTAACCTATTAAGTGGGTCAAACGGTGGCTGACGGTAGAGTTGCTGTCTTCTCATCCTTAGACTTTCTGCATCCTGCATTTGACCAGACACAAAAACTAACTTCTTGGCAACATAAGGCAATGTATGAAATAAGCCTTTTACTGTCACATTTGCCAATATTTCATGACATAATGAAGCTAATTGACTCAGTAGACCTGCAATTTCACACATAACAACTCACACATTACTAAGCAAACAACACTAATTCAGGAATTGCAGCTCTTACAAAATGAGATCATGTCCATTTGATTTCTAACACAGCATTTCTGTTCTGTACTGGCCTGAAACATAGGTGAAAACAGTCTGCTTGTTTTACACCATTTTAGCAAAGAGCTAGGAATAACCAGAGCTCAGTTTGTATGTGAAATGTTTCCAAGAACAAAGACAAGGGTTTTGGTCCTAAAACTTAAACCAAAAACCTGTGCAGAACACTTAGAATTGTCTTCAATAAACTAAGATTGTGCACAAGGCCTAGGAAATATTTCATCTTCACAGCAGAATTGAAGTGCAACTATAGAACTGCCAAGCCTCATGGTTTTTATCCTAAGATAATGGCTTTTTCTCAAAGCTCTGAACTCTGGCATCATGTCATGATGTGGGACATTCAATGTTCATTTAAAACGTAAGTATATTCTGTGTAATTGGTTGAAACTGAACTCCACAGCTTTCAGTTTCAGAAGTATAAAAACTAGGCAGAATACTTGAGTCCTAAAGAATCTCTTGATTTAATATAACTTTGTGTGTAGAATGGGAGCTGTATAATTAGTAACTGAACCACTGCCAGAATGCAAGTACTTGTTGGGTTGAAGGCTGCAAACAAAGTGTTTGTTGTGGCAAAGGAGGCTAATGGTATCCTGGGCTGCATTACACAAAGTGTTGTCAGCAGGTTCAGGGATGTGATCCTCTCCCTCTAGTCAGCACTGCTGTCGTGGTTTGGGCCCAGCTGGCAATTCAGCCCCACGTGGCCGCTTGCTCGTTCCTTCTCCCTGGTTGGATGGGGAGGAGAAAATATAAGGAAATGCTCATGGGTTGAGTCATGGACAGGGAGAGGTCACTCACCCATGATGGTCATGGGCAAAACCACACTTGACTTGGGGAAAAAATAAATTTAATTTGTTACCAATCAAATCAGAGGAGGATAATGAGAAATAAAATCAGATCTTAAAAAAACTTCTCCCATCCCTCCCTTCTTCACAGACTCAATTTTGCTCCTGATTTCTCCACCTCCTCTGCACCAGCGGCACAGGCAGACAGGGAATGGGTGCTGTGGTCAGTAGCCCTACTTGAGCCGGGAGATTGTACCAGGTGAACTCCAGACGTCCCTTCCAACTTCAACCGTTCTGTGATTCTGTGATCTTTTTTGCAGCAGATCGGCCTACATCCTGGATTTCACCCATCAGTCTCTGCTGCATGGAAGAGGAATAATATCTCATTCCACAGAAGTGCAACCATCAACTAGCTGGCCATAGCCTAAATATCCATGTAAAATAGTTATGTGCTAACAGAGCTGTCTGAGTTCACACACCCAAGCTAACTGTCACAGTAGACATCATGTGGATGTGGAGAAAGTAGTCAGAGTATGACCTCTGAGGCCACATCCTAGAAAAACTTCCTTCTGTTCAACTGCAAAGTGGCACCTTGCTTCTGTCTTATTATTCAGTGCATGGTCCAAGTCTCCTTCCTGACAGAACAATGGAAGTTGGGTGGTAAAACAATTTGTCTGGAGAATGCACTTTTCCAGCACATGAGGGAATGTGATCGTGTTTACCTTCAAGAGATGACTGAAGGCCAGTTGGACACAGAGTTCAGAGTCAAAAAGATGATGGAGAACTGAGCACCATTTATGGAGGCATTGAAAGGAATAAACAGGAAAGCAGACGTCAGAGGGGGAAGGAATTTGCCTTCAAAATGGATGGCCTCCAAAGGCATCTGCTCACAGTCTAACCATGATAATGATTTATTGTCTCCTTTGGGCTGACTTTAACCTTACTTGACTGCCAGATACAGAGTATATGCCTGCCTTGCCCCAGGGAACACGCCGTACAAAATACAGACTCACCAGGGAGATGACATCCAGGGAAACAGCATAGGGAGGGAGCTGATTTTAGCAGGTATAGACCTTTGTCTGCCCTGGGAGGAATCTCCCCCACTCCAATCCAAAGGGACTTGTAAACTGATTCTTGGTGTCCTTCAACAGGTTATGAGCAAATGGCTCTCAAAACGAGTGGGATCATGCAAAAAGCTGCATCCCTTCATCACTGGGAACATAAAACAACATTTAAAGGTAAACCAGTGTCATTTTCTTGAGCAGTTATTGGGGGAAATTTGGGCACTAACTAACTGATGTCTAAGTTCTAGGAATTTCTCCCATACATGTGGCTGTATCAGCAGTAAACATCAACTGCTGTGCACTCATAAATGATGTTAATACTTCTGGTAGGTACTTGGGTACATTCCTTAGAAGGGAAATGTGGCAGAATAGCATGGTACTGGGAATTCACTGTTGTCAGACAATATTTCTGATTCTTATTTTGCTCAGTGCTCATTGCCATAGACTTCTTCCTAATGGGGAGACAGAAGTTTGTAGAAATGTCTGAGTAAGGGGGTAATCCATGCAGTGAACTGGTAGCCTGAGTTCTTTAAATAAGAAAAGGATTCCTATTTCTGCCCTTATATATCCTAGTGTATTCACATAACTCTGCTAGTCAACCAGTTGCTCATGCTTAAAATCATACAGTAGAAGGAGAAAAGGACCAGCAAAGACCAAGAGGTATAGTCAGAAGTATAGAACCATATTGTATAAAGAGAGGTTAAATAAATTCTGAATGTTCTGCTTGGAAGAAAAAAAAAAAGATTAATGGAGACCATGAAAGTCTATGAAATTACATAAAGCAGAAGAGGGGAATAAGGTAGACACAATTTCTTGTAATCTATGACAAATGAGTATGCAGACCCCAGTACTAGACTATTTCCCTGCATTGTCATGTGTTGACAAGAAGATTTCAGAAATGTAGCCAACACCCTCAGAGAACAGAGTGGGAGAAGCACGTAAGCCTGGCTTTGCCCAAAGTGAATCAAGATGATATTCATTCCAGGAAACTTGTTTTCATTCACTGGAGAATTTAATTAGCCATGGAAGGAACTCTAATTACACTTAAGAAAAGGTCTTGGGATATATGTGACTGAGAGCCAGTCATTTTCTATTGTTTCAAAAGTAAACACTGGAGGCCTAGGCAATTTTTAGACCAGCTGAGTTACAACGAAAATAACAAATATGGATAAAGTTGCTTCAAACTTTAAAAGAGGCAATAAAGTATTTCCCATGAGCACGGTGCCTGTATCTCCCAGCAAGTACACACTTAGTAGCCAAACTACAACTTCACCGTCTTTGAAAGAAACTGTGATTGGATTGTACACTAGTAATTTCCTTGGGATGATCCCTCAGGAATATGGGTCAAACGTTAGCTTTGTATCCCTTTTTCTTTGGAAGCAGGTATTCCTTAGCTAGCAAATGGGCCAGTCCCACAAAATAAGCAGGCAGTGAAGATTTGAGGGGGCTGGAGACAGTGCAGCTTGCTACACATTACAATGCTTATTTCAAGTCTTTATGATGATATTAGAATGAATTTCCTTTAAGTAGAAAAATCAAAGTCTAGGTTCCTCATTTGTTTTCCTGGCCTCACAATGGACTTGCCTCATTGCCTGCTATAACCCTTCCAAAATGAAGACTTGAGACCCCAGAAGGATGATATTGCATTGATAGTATATCACAACATTCAAGCTAATACCTTAAGGCTCAACAACCCTGCCCAGGGCAAGTCGCTTTGCTTTCCGATGCCTCAGTGCTTCTTCTGTGATTGAGGGAGAAGAAACACTTATTATCCTTACAGATGTGCTTGTGAGGCTTAATGAGGCTTGATTAATGTTATCAAAGCACTTTGAGATTTTTGATAGGATAAGAAGCTTCCCAAATGCCAAACAGTGCTCTTTCCAGATGAGTTAGGTCTAACTCAATCCCTGTGAGAGCACACAGATGGTGTTTCCCTCAGTGATATTGTTGAATTTTGGCTTTGAGGAGAGCTCTTTGGTTCTTGGCTACAGAACTGTATAAGACAAACATCCTGAGGCTAGTGACCATCTGGAAGACTCTGATTAGTGGTAACATCTGCCTTTAGTCTCTGGACACCAGATGGCAGAAAGCAACTTGGTATGTTGTCCAGGAAAGATTCTGGGGTTTCGGCTAACCCAGACGATCTGTTCTCCTGCTGGAAGTTAAAGCAGTGATTTTAAGTATATTGCTCTGTTGTGTATGCTACAGGGTCCTGCGAATGGCTGCAATATACCCAAGGTGAATAGATTTAGTACGTGAGAGACACTACATAATCTAGAGAGTCATTCAGTACCCTGTTACTCTCTGTAACGTCTGTGTCATCATCTTTGCACTCAGACCAGTATGGTACGGAGCCATGAGAGGGCATACAGGACAGTGAATTCCCTGGTAGCAGTGAAACATGTTCAGGAAATGTGCGAATACTGCAGGAGACAAGCATCTATTCAAACATCTTTTCTTCAGCTTTCTGAGTTTTCAGTTAGAGCTTTATAAAGTGATGAATGCATTGACCTCCGGAGCAAGAGAACATTTGGGAAGCTCTGATGAATTAAGAGCAAAGAACACTGCTTAACAAATTTGGTGGCTTTTTAAAAACAGATAAAAAATAATTCAGACTGACTGGGGAAAGTCAGGGTTCAGGTACAAAGCAAAGGTGCTGAGGACCTATACAAGTAGATAAATTATGTTGAACTCAGGTGCTAGTTTTTGTGTCCTGGCTGCATCATTGTTTATTTCAGATTCTAAATTCCCTTTGGATTCAACTTTTTCAATCCAAATGGCTGCACATCTGTAGGAGGGAAAGCGATTTCACTCTTAGGCTTGGATTTACCAGGCAATGTGTTATTTATAGCCTCCTAAATGACTTCTTTTTCTGAGTGTAGGTAGTTATAGTATACTGTGGTACGTTGGTAGTGTTGAAATTGGTTTTCAGAGAAATGTTACCAACAGCCAGAGGGCAGACTTTGGCTTCTATGACTGAACTCCAGAGCAGTCCAGGTGGGTGTGCGTGGGGCAGTGTACTTCGTGAGCGCTTGACTGTACCAGGGCCCTCAGACAAGCTGCAACTCTGGCTCTTGCCCTGTCTGTCTGGTACCTCTTAAGAACATTTCAAAATCAAATCCAACCTTTCCTGTTTATGGATTCTCACACTGAGCAGATGCCTCTTTTGAGGGGTAGATGTCTTCCTAGCTTGATGTGACTTGTTATGAATTTCTGAGCTGTTGTTTCTGAAATGGCCTGAAGGTTTGCTCATTTGTTTGAAATCTGCTCAGACCGAAGAGCTCAGTTGCTGCTGAAGGAAGGGAAGCTTTGCTGACTTCTTCAAATTCTCCATTAAAACCCTGCTTAGCAGAGATGCTTAAATCTTAGCTGTAGTTTAGGGACATAGTGTGCTGAGATCACTTTTTGGCATGCTGACCGAAACTGTTGCAGTGTTTGTTTTTCGTTCCTGTGTATGTGGGTTACTTTTATGTTACCTTAGTTTGCAGATTTTGCATAGGAAGCGATTATTTTTCCCTCTGGGTATGTTCAGCACCTAATACAACAGTGGCCATAGTAGTAATAGACAACACTAGAAAAAGCTAGAGTGAAGAAGTTAAAGGAATTATATTAAAACTGTGAGATGAAATTTAGCTACTTAGAGTTTATCTTCTTAAGGCCCTTTCTTCTGTCCCTGAAGCTGTATTTGTCAGGTGCCACCTTCCATTAATTGGCTTTGGATTAATTAATGAATGTTCCATTCCTTTTATTATCAATTTCATCAGATCAGGCCTTTCAGAAGCAGGTGACAATAAATACAAAGATAAATCCTTGGTGTTATGTATTAGCTGCATAGTTAGCAGTGCTCAGATCAGGCCAACATGGCTGGAGTTCTTCCAGGCCCAGAAAATTGATGCTTTAGAGCAGATTGGATGGGAGCTGACCACCCACTCTCACTATGCTTTATTTACACAGGAACAGTAATCCGGATTGCCTCAGCAAGGATATGTGGAGAGATACATACATTGGCCTCCGTCTGTGCTTAGTTAACCTTTTCATGGCTATTGTTGGGACGTTCCTGCATCTTAGGAAATCCAGGGAAATAATTCTGCTACAGCAATGCTGAGAGGGGGCAGAAATGCAACAGGTATGGAGGTTTCATTCTGTCGGACATGGGCAGCCAGAGCTGGGGGTACTAGGAAATCTAGGAGATTTCAGTGCTGCTGGACTTGGACTCTGAACCAGGTTTGAACATGACACCAAACCTTGAGACCAACCTCAGAATCTGTCTGGTTCTCAGTCAAGAGGAGCATATTTTTTGGCCAATTTCTGCTTAACGCAGTGACCTACATTCAGTTCTCAACAACCTGGGGGTGAGTTCTGAAATAACACCACTGACTTTGCGAGTCTGACTCCAGGTGTACATGGCAGAGACTGAAATCAAAATCTGATTTAGCGCCTCCTTGGTGTTTTAATCACAATCCCTCATTTTTCAAAAGCCTTTCTGCCATACCTAGCGGGGGCTCACTAAGGGATGTCTTTCAAACAGAATTCTTGTACTGTGGCCAGATTTAAACCTCTGTATTTTTTATTCCCTCGCATCTGCTTATGAGCTGGAACCGTGAGTAAAACTGTTCCCAATTAAAAACACACTAGTGCCCTCATACGTGAGAAGTGTGCACTACTGGCTGCACAGGGGAACCTTATGTACGGTTTTATGGGGTCCTCTCTCTCAGCATGGCCTGGTTGTACAGTGCTCAAATTCCTGTCTCTTACATTCCTCTTCCTGTCTTATTTTGAAATGAGATGAGTTTATTTCTGTGCTCACTGCAGAGATTAATTCTAACAAAAAGGTTCTGACTGCTTTAATGGTTTAACTTTAGGAAACTCTATCAACAGCCATGGGCTTCCACTGCTTTGCTGTGGTTGGGCAGATGTTATCTTGTCCCCTCCTTGACTATAACTCTTGCGACTGCAACAAGTCAGAAAAAGAGGTTGCTCTTGAGTTGTGTGTTTTGTTGTGGTTTTGATTTTTTTTTTGTGAGCTCTTAAAAAACAGCTTGCACACATCAGTGTTATTCTGTTCATCCTCTGTGAGCCTATGTCCCTGTGCAGAGCATGCTGCTACAGAGCTGGGGACTCAAAACCACAGATGAGAGTAGGAAATGAATGTATAAATCAGAGCATTACCATGGCGCCCGCTAGCAGTCCCATACCAGACAGAGGACACTGCCTGTCATTGTCTCACCCATAAACCCCACTGGAAGGGGTTTAGGTTACTGCTGGAAGGTTCTCTGGCTTGGCCTCTGAATCCACCTCTGCAGAAGGTTTGGCTGAGTGGCACTGTAGAATTTGAGAGGGAACAGGCATGCTAGGTTTGATGACTGCAAGATGATACTCTTTCATGCTCTCTCTTGTTTTACAGCTCTTGAAGTAAGTACAAGGGAGGAAAAAAAATCAATTGATTTAATTTCATATCATGGAGTTTCTCAAAAATCACTCAGACCACAAAGCATATCAATCACTTATGCTTCTTGGCAGAGGAAATACTAATCTATTCCCTCAGCACCCAAAATCCCTTTGTTAACAAACCATTTCTTATCAAAGTTAGCCCTCTGGATTAAGTGCACTCCTGCTTGCAGAATCAATTTTTGTCCAGCATATGGAGTGACAACATTTCTTTTACTCCTGATTATGAATTTTCATGCATCTCCAGTAGACTTTGGCTCAGCCGAGAAAGCCCCATGTGTCAGCTGGAGTGAGTGGCAAACTGGTGGCACGAGTTTGATTAAATGGCACACAGCCTAATGCACCATGAAGCCACTTCTGCCAGTAAGTAGTGAGTTCATATCCATGCTAGACCAGTACGGGAGTACTGGGCAGCCACTGGGAAAGGAGCGAGTGGGTTCAGACCAGCCTGCAAAGAGCAAATGTTTCTTGCTTGCTGGTGGCCTTGGCAAGGTTACCCTGTTTTGAATGGGCTCTAAGCAGTGGATTATGTCAGCATTCTTGCAAGAGGCTCCTTCTGGCCCCACATGGAGAACAGGGCACATAGGAAGAGCTTTGTTAAAGGGTGACATGTCTCATCATGTTACTGGGAAGAGGGACAAGGAGAGAAACCAAATGGACTCTCAATCCCCTGAGAAAGTGCTGGGCCAGTTCAACAGCAGCGGTCAGCAAGTGCTATTTGGCTGATATCATCACGTGGGGGTCATGGTGCCTCGGTGAGCTCAGTCCTGCAGGGACCAGAGTGAGATCCTAAGCACCATCATGTTTACTGAAGCATTTGGGCCCGGAGGGTGCTCAGCCCACGGCAGGATTAGGCCTAGTACACACCATCGAGGCTGACCTAGGATGCAATTCCCTGCTCCGTGATGAATGTCTCTGCTCTCTGTGGGTTGGGCTCAGTCTAAACATTGCTGTAACATTGTCTTTGTTGGTTTAATTTTCTAATAACATATTTCACCGAGCGATGCAGCCAGACTGGAGCCATAACCCAGAACAGCAGCTGGCATGAAAAACTCTACTGTATTTCTGACACTAGGGTCTTTTATAGCCAGGGTATGATGGTTTCAGCACCAGTGCAATTGCAACCAAGTATTAAATATCCCAATTAGTGAAATTCACAGTTATCGACAACACTGTTTTCTTTCCAACATTCCCCAAGGACAAGAAAATGTTCTGTGTGAATCTGAAAGCTTCTGAAAGAGGAGGTGTTCATCTGCAGGATGCTGCACAGAGGTAGCACATCAGCTTTCTTAGGCAGCCAAGGTAAAATAGACTCAACTGCCCCAATCCACTTCTAAGAGGAGCATCCCTGTAGCAGCAAGCGTTGTAGCAAATGGCATTTGTTGGACTCCTCCTTGCAAAGAGCAGAGCTGAGAAATGAGAAGGCAGTAGGCCTGAACTGGAATACATTTGCCCTGTAGAAGTATGTATTGCTTCAGCATCTGCACAAGCCTCCAATTTTTTTCTGTTTTCTCCTCCTTTAGTTTCTTGCTCTGTAAAGCCAAGAGGGAAACAACACATCTGCACAAAGATGCTGGATTTCAAGAGTTAAAAAGTGACAGCAAAAAAAAAAAAATCATAACTGCCTTTTAAATAAACATCAGTGTTACTGATCCAGTTGTTTATGACTCTGTGTTCCAGCCCGTTTCACTGACAAAAGCCAAGTGAAATTAGGGATTGATGCCTGAAAAGTAATGGAAAGCCATAGGCCTCACATGAAAGGGGAAGCAATGTAATAAACAAACTTTGATTACATGGAAGAGATTGCGTGCCTGCTGAGAAAGACATCAGGGAATCACAGGTTGTTTTCACTCAGGGAAAGAAAGAACACATTCTGCATAATTCAAGGAATGGGCGCACTGAGACACTTTAAGAACTCAGTGCTGCTGGTGTACAACCAAAGGAGAGAGGCCACAGCAGCCTGGGGGACTGCAAAAACATGGCTCAGTTCTTTGATTTTGCTCCTGACCAGCAATGTCAGCAAGTCCCTTGCAGGCTGTAAACTTTCTGGGGCTGGGGCTGGGACTCTGAGCTGATTAGCTTCAGTTCAGCATGATGCTAACATGGGTATAATGTCTTCCTGAGGCAGCTGGCTTGTGTCAAGCTCGTAGAACAGGAGACCAAGCATGGATATGAGGGATGATGTATAGTTGTCATCTTGGTCTCCCTGTGCCTCAGCTCCCCTCTGAAATTACTCCATGGCATTAAGCATCTTAGTGGCCTAGCACTTCTAATCCTGTCTGCAAGGACCTTTCCAACTAGCTTTGTACCTTTTTAGTACTATCTCTGAAACTGTCTTTTTTATTTGACTGAATAATCCTACTCCCAACTGCTGCTAACTCAGCCTCTTACGATTTCCCAATCAAGGAATATGTAGCCCCTTCCAACTTGTTCCTGGTTTGTGCCTGTTCTTTTGTTAGGGGTTCTTCAAAACTGCACTTCTTGTGCCATGAAGAAATTCCTGGTCAACATGAACCTTAGTCTGAACATGGAAGGGGAATGCAGTGGGAGGAAAGGAAACTAGGGCCTTTGATCTCTTATTTCATCTGCAAGGCATTGAGAGCCAAATGCTTTTGAATAAACAAGCTGTCAGAGGTAGGGAGTGAACAAATCCACATGGGTTGGGTGGGGTGCTCTCTGCACGAGCCGATGTGGAACTGATGTAAGGCAAGTGATGGGACGTTTCCCAAGCATTTCCCCGCCTGGTGATGTAACCTCTCGTTTGTCATGTGTCCTGGCTAAGGCTGATCTCTACACATGCCAAGGATGAGTGGAGGCAGACTTGCTGTCAATCCTAGGATAATTACCATTGGAAGAGACCGCTGGAAGTGTCTTGTCCAACCTACCGCTCAAAGTGGGATCACCTTTGGGGGTAGACCAGGTTATTCAGGGCTTTATCCAGTTGGGTTTTGAGAACCTCCATAGCTGGAGACAGCACAACCTCTCTGGACAAGCTGTTCCAATAACTGATGGTTTGCATGATGAAAAAATTTTAATCCAGTCTGAACCTCTCTTATTTCAATGTGCCTATTGTGTCTTGTCCTGCCATACACCAGTGTGAAGAGCCTGGATCTGTTTTCTTGCCAACTAAACAAGACCAGCTCCCTGGGCCCTCAACCATATTGCTCCCCAGTAGCTTGTGTTTGGAAAGAGGCAGCTAAAGGCATATGCCACTTCCTTGGTAGTGCAGGGAGTATGTTCTGGGATCCTCAGACAACTATTCATAGGCCTATGAGCAGGTCAAGGCAACTATGATGGGTGATCAATGCACCAAACGAGGTCGAAGAAGGAATTCTCAAACCAGGTCACCCATTTGCATGATCTGTGGGCAGCTGGGTGCTGTGTAGCACCCAGGAATTGCACATAACATAGGAAGTGGTTTTCTGAGCTCACATTGCCCTTAGTCACCAGCCTTTCTTTTCATTCCTGGGGTAAGTACCTCTTCCCAGCCAAACAAACAAAACTCTTGCTCACTCCCAATTCCACCATCTCTCTGTTATGATAATGCAAAATTTTTACCCTTACCAGTCTCACTAGATTTCGCCCTGGTGATCTTTGAAGTTACCTGTGTAGCTCATGGTGATCAGGTCCCCAGCTGGGAGACACTGACTACACTGAGGCACTTCCCACTTCTACAGGCTCCTACCCATGACCCCAGGGCAACTCCCTGGGCTACACATAGCTCGGGGTGTTTTGTGGTTTTCCAAAAGCAAATGGAGCAGAGACCTGTTGCTGGTACATTGTAATGAGGATAAAGTTCTGCTTGTCACAGCTGAAATTAAAATCAAGGTCATCTTACCCCTTCAAGCTCCTTCTTTTCATCTCAGTCCTTTTCCAAACAGGCATATGTCTCTTCTTTAGTGACCCCAGTGCTTAGGACAACTGGGAGAGGACATCCCTGCCTAGTGGCTGATTCTACACAGTTGCAATATTTATGTATTTCTTGCTGTCTCTCACTCTTTGAGACCCTTCAACTTCCTGATTGCTGTATTTCATTTGTCTCAGGTTTTAGAATTTATTTCGGTGACTCCAGTCCTGATGTCTGAGACTGGCTGAAAATAGTAACTCAGTCTGATCTTATCTGCAGCTATTAGAGACTTCAATTATATCCTCCCGGGACTATCTGTTACTCCTAAGAAATTAGATCTTGGTTATTGTTTTCTTACCCCTCTCCCTGTCCTCATAAACCTTCCAGCTATGGGTTTTGCTTTGATGAAGCTTTTCAGGAGCCAGACTGGACTTTTACAAGGTGTAAGATAATCAGGCACTTCCCTAAGTCCAGCCATGCTTTGCTTCACAACGTCCTGAGAAGAGGTAGTGTTGATATCAATTTACCAAGGGAGAAACTGTGGCACGGAGTAGTTAATAGTTTCATTTTAAGAACTTCCACTGGATTCTGTTGGGATAATGGATATACAGCACATTAAGAACTCAGGGCATTGCAGACCATGGTTCAGC
>NW_010244236.1:36763-49698 GCF_000690775.1 Eurypyga helias
CTAATCTGATGGCAAGCTCCGGGCGTCCTGACTACAATTAATGGGTCAGTTCTTTCTTTATAATGAAAAAGTGACCAGCTTTGCAGGCTGCATTAACCACGGCTCAGCACCATTTTCTTACTGTTCCAGCAGTGAAAAGGAGATCTGACTTTGCAGTTTCAGGAGAGGAGGTTGCAGGACTAACTGTGTCTTCCAGCACCTGATTAAGGAGCTAACCTAACCTTTTACATCTAAAGGTGTGGAGAGCAGCCTGTCCTTCCTACTCACAATGCCCCTCCTGTAGCTCTTTTCCCTTTTCCCAGTGCATCTTGCTAGGGCACCCTTTCTCCATTCAGTCGTGTCTCCCTGTGGGAATCTCTCCTCTCTGTCTCTCTGCAGCCTTCCACTGCCATGGTGAGCGATCCATTGCTCTGCTATAGGGCGAGAAGCAGCAGGTGAGTGACCCACTACCCTGAAAAACTTTGCAGAACAGTGTGCTAGAAGGCAAGTCAGAGAAAGAAAGATAAACCCCACCAGCCATTTCACTAGCCAGGAGTGCTGGTCAATGCAGGGATTAGGAATTAGAAAGTCAGAATAGCTGTAACTTGACTGACTTCATGTGCACAGCACCTCATGTTTGGGAAAGTCTCTGTGTGGCTGAAGATTCCTCCCAGTTCCTTGCAGCCAAGATCAACAAGATTTGTTTTTAGGAAGGGACACTAACATTCACAGAGAAGCCACTTGCCAGGGACTCTGAGAGACCAGCTGCAAATTAGGGCAGAGATTGCTGAGAGAAGTGTGCACACAAGTGTGCAGTGTGTAAACGTCTAAGAACTACAAAAGATACCAAAATTAATTTAAGTCTGGCTTAGCTCCTAGCCTCCTTGAGCTCAGTAGAGCCAGAGATTCAGGCCTGAAACTCAGCACGGCACATTCAGAGGGGTGGTTTTCCAGCGTGTAGAACACTTGTTTTATGGAGGTCAAGTCATGGAAAGAAAGACAAATATATTAGACAAGATAAGATCAGAAAGTTTAGACCCAAAACTCCAGTTCTTAGCACCTCGATTGTTGGTATGTTTGCAATCAAGATCTACTATCTCTGGCTTGAGCCCTTCCCTAAAGTAAACATATAAAGTAAATATTTGTAACTCTTGTGGCTAGGATCTGTTCTGGATAAATGTTTTTGCAGTGTCTTGTGCTATGATGCTTCAAAGCCCGCTGGAGCGATTCGGCACCATCCCAAATCAATTGATCACTGGCAACAACAACAACCTTTTCTGTTATTTAAAAAAGGCAGTGTTATTAATTTTCCAGTCCCCTCTGCTGCTTATGTATGGTCGCACTAGAGGCTCTTGGTGTGGAATTTCTCTGCTTGCCCAACGTTTGAGATTTCAATACTGCGCATCAGCCTGCCGCTTGGAAGATAAACAGATGCTGTAACAGGACTCACATTCCCCAGATCTTGACTATCGGGCAAAGCAGGGAATAACATGGACCACCAGAAGGTGGGGCTTATGGCCTTAAATGGCTAGATGTTCTTTAGCCTCCTTGCCAACTTGCTAAGCACGTCAGGCAGAGGTGATTGCCTTGGCATCTCCAGAAATGAGGGCCCGAGCGATCATCAGATGGTGGGCAGTAGGGATTGGATCAGCAGGCCTGTGGCTTTTTGTGTTTTCATCTAACATGAATCAGTGTCTAGATTTTTTCCACATTTTTTCCATGTTTTCATCGAAACCAGTAATAATTAAAAAAAAAGAAAATAGAAGAGGAGACTATGTGGAAAGAATGGCTGAAGTTTGGATTTTATGCAATATTTGTGACCTGCCTATAAAGGCATAAGGCTATGACAGCTCGACAACAATGCAGGAATGAGGTCGGAGCCGTACCACTCCGTACCCACCAAGACAAATTCCTGCATGGACAGAAACCCTGGCTGATCTTAGTAGGATCCTCGGCAGTGCTGGAGCCACACTGGGACATAGTGTGGAACCCCGCCAAGGCTCAGCTTCGGCGTGCTCTAGAATTCACGTATCTAAGCAATAGTATAGGCAAGTCAGGAAGGAGAAGGGCCTGATTCTTGGAATTGCTCAGTGTTTCCCTGGAAGTGCTGTTGCATTCACAGAGGAAATGTTTTACTGAGTGGGTGCTGTTCGGAATTGATAAGGACTTTGGAATTTGTCTCAGAGCAAATACTTATTTCCCCTGCAATAACACATAAGTACTGGTAGATCATTCCTTAACCCTGCTTTTTCAAAATTCTTTTAACACTCCCTAAATTCCAGGTGAATGTTTTAATTAAAGATAGTGAGTAATTAGTTTCCTATCCCAGAAAAGACTCATCAGAGGAGCTCCTAGATTTGATCAGTGTGTTGATAACTTTCAATAGGTCTCATTTCTACATATTGTTTAATCAACCCACAAGTTCAAGAAGGGATCACATATAGACATTTTCAGAACCGAATTCTTCTTTGAATATTCTGGGGGAGGGTTTCCCTTAAGAAAACTACATTTGACAACTCAAATCAATCATATTTTCAGCTGATGAACCCACAGAAAAACTTGGTTGGGTGGGGTAGAGGAGCACGGGCACTGGGGGCTTTGGTTTGTTTTGTCTTGTTCTATAAAAAATGTCCAATTAATTGAAAAGCTATTTCTCTTCCACCTGCCAACCCTCCTCCCAACAACAACAAAGTCCTTTGATGTAAAATTTTTGGCTAGTTTTACCACAAACATACATAGACCAGAAAAAGTCATCCAAAGATTTTGGCAATTCAGAACTGCATTTTTTTCCATAACAGGCAGAGGTAGTTTTCTTTCTATAATCCCAAGTTATTACAGCTCCCAGATGGTGTCTAAACTTCACCATCATACTGACCAAAATGTGGCTCATCATTTTTAGTTAATTTGCTTTCCTCCATTTTTGGGGGCTTTGTGGGCTTCTAGGAAAATTTGTCTTTAAAATCTCGGTTGTGCATTATCAATCATTAATTACATGGAACAACATGTTGGTTCCACCCTCAATAATTCCTTCCGAATTACTTTTCTGAGTTGGAAATATTTTTTCTTTTTCTCCCCCATCACCCTTTTGAGCCTGTGTTAAGCAGCAGATACTTACTAGAGAAGGTAGCTAGACTGCAGCTGTAAACTGCCCTTTTTTACCCAGGAACACAGCCCGTTATGTGATCTTACAGGCACATGGTGACATCTAGTGACTGGATTGTATACGGCAAGCAAACAGGAAAACTGGAGAGTTCCAAAGATACTAACCTTGCTCCAAAGGTCTGTTTCCGTAACAAATTTTAAAGTTATTTTGAATTATTTAGGGGGGGGGAGAAAGAAAAGTCTTATTTTAAGTCTTTCTAGAGGAGATGCTAAAAGAAGTGAGTTCATTATATGTGTGTGAAAGATTTTAATTTGGATGAAAATGTATTTTAAAAAAATACTGAATACACATTTTCATTGTGTCAGAGAAACCAGATGGATAATACCTACGTGAGGGTGTCCCTTTAAAATAATTGGGCCGAATCCTCATCTGTGGTTGGTTTGTTGCTTCCCAGCTGATTCCCTGAGGTCAGTAATACGGTGAGGGCCAAGGGGGCTTTATAAAAGCAGCAAGAAGAGCTCTGTAGGGCCTTCTATTTTTGGGGTTGAAGTCTTTGGGCTGCGATAGTGGAAAATGTCCTGTGGAAGTCACATTGGGTTTTATCTGCAATCCTGGAAAAGAGGTAAAGTAGATGAGTGGAAAGGCTTGTTTTAGCTCTCAGACAGATGGTCTCTGAACAGTGCTCCTCTAGAACAGTTGGGCTGTTGTAAAGCGGGTTAATTTGGACTTAGAGGAGAGCTAATGTATGGCTTGTCTATTCTGGAGTCCTGTCCTATGGGGTTAAAAAGAAAAGTTTTCAGAGAATTAAGAAAGCTTTATCTTGAACGTCTGGTGTTGCACATGAAGTGCGAGCCTTCAGCAGATATGACCAGCTTAGCCCTGTCTTCCTTGCTTCTCTTTTGCTCTGTAAGAACTTGTTTTGGGGTTAATAGCTCCATCACTTGATGAAAAGCTATCTGAAGGGTAATCTTAAAGTCTCACAACTACCATTGTAACTCATTGATATCTGTGACTTCGGGAAGTTACAGATGGAAACAAAGTTATGAAAAACAGGTGACAGTTCTTAGTTCTGTGTCACAAACAGGATGCAAATCTGTGGGATTTGCATGGTTCTAGCATCTTCCTTTTGAAAGGAAAAACTTAGGAAAAGCTTTTGTGTAAGATTTGGAATGATGTCATTAGCTTTCTCCTTAGTAAGAGGAGGGCATTAGCCTAACAGCACTAACGGCTGGTTTCTAGCTTCTGATCTGTTGCTGGCTTCCTATGCGATCTTGGACAAGTCACTGCACCTCTGGGCTGACTTGTTTTCCCTGTAAAACTGAAACACTGTGTGCTCTTGGACAAGGATTGTCTCTATATTTTACTATAATCCATGACTTCCATTTTCAGACAACTTCCCTGGTTACTATAGCAGAAATCTCAATATATACCTTCTGTAGTCGATGACCTGGGCAGCCTGTTTTGAATTGGCTCCCTGGAGTCGCATTATTTGTCAGTCTTCTCCTAATGTTCACTTCAATAGCAATTTGATTATTTGTCTTGGAACTAAAACATCTAACACCATGTAGCAAAATAACTTATCTTAGTTTCAAGGTTTTATACTCGTGCCTTTATTTACTTTAGATTGCTTGCCCTTGGAAGTGATTTCTGAACTAGCTTTCTTTGGAATTGGATGGCTGAGCTTGAAACAAGCTTCAAGCAATGAAAATCTGCTGCGTCCCAGAGACAATGAGTTAAAGATACAGGGTGGCTAGATCCTGAGTAGAGCAAATAATGCATAATTCATGGTGCTTCCCAGAAAACTTCTACTTCTGCTGGGGGCTTCCTCAGAACTGCGCCCTGCTCTCCCTCTTTCACGACTGCCCAAGAAATTACTGAGGTAGAGGATTATCAAGAGTTTCCACTGAGTGTTTTTAGTTTTACCTAAGAGCGTGCTTGGACACTTCATGATTGTAATGCTTGGCTGCACAGGATTATTGCAAAGCCTCTGAATAGTGTGCACTATTGCTAAGGCCAAGTTTCCTTGTCCTCTTACTGATACATAAATGATTTACGTCCAAATGTAGAATAAAGCTGAGTTTGTATTGTGACCTACACATTCAAAGCCATGTACGGATTAAGAGTAAACTAGGAGGAGAATCCAGCATCATCTTTGTGGCTCTGGTTTTCTCCTACCTTTGATGCTGCTGGGGAGCAGAAGCACTACTGGTGACAGAGGCTTTAAAATGATGCTGCATCTGATCAGATAGATGTACTACGGGGTTGTTTTACTGTGGTAGCCCAGCAAAAAGGGGAAACTCTGAGGTACATGACGAGCCAGATTGAGATAGCTGTCTCACTGACTTGTTTAAAACAGCTACTTCTCTTTTTTGTACTCTGATAATTAGCAGGCCAATATCCCTGCCATGGCTAGGGCAGAACCAACACACTTAAGAGTACTTCTCTGGCTGCACTTGGATGTATTAACTACGTTAAGATCTTTGATATTTTGAGTATCTTGCATATAACTACAAAATAACTGTTATTGATACTGTAACAGGCTACATGGCATTATCTCTAACAAGCCATTAGTGATGTCTTGTTTTTCAAATACCCTAATTAATAACTGAAACAACTTCAGTACAAAGTTGCGATGTGAATAAATGTAAGAAGGCATCTGCTGATTTATATTTATCGGTCTCCAGCTCTACAGGGTGTACCCAAGGTTACTGATGAGGCCAGGTTAGAACCCTGTTCAAGGGGGTTTTTAAAGCTTAACTCTGGCATTTGTAGTTGACGACAGTTCTTTAACTTAATTTAACGTTGGGCTTACTGTTTCAGTAAGAGAGGAGACTGCCTGTATTATTTGGCAATCGTAGTGCTTTACTAATTTCAGTGAACACTCAACACCACTGCTGCTGGAATGAGGCGAGTGTGAAATTTTGAATTTAATTATGGCTTACAGGTCAGGGTACAAGCATGGAATCCAAACCCCCTGCTCCGGATGGCCACTTGGCTTGTCTTCAAAATTCCAGAACACTGAAATACTTCCTTGTTCCAGCCTCTGTAGATGAGGAATTTCAGACTTGCACTGCTCTTCTTAAAATGAACATGCATGTGTTTACCTAGTACCATAACTCAAAATATCTTACAAGACACAAATCTTACTATTTGGCTTACAGTTCTGAATTCTACTGTGTGCATAAAACTGAGTACCGGCTACTCTAAATGTGATGCTCCTACTGCCTTCGGCTTCAGTGCTCTGCTTCAAGGGAACGATTTTCTGGACACATAAGGCACTTCCTGTCCTCAATTAAATTACTTAGATATGGTTTAGATATGCAAACACCTCCAAGAAACATCTTAATGTGTAACTGGAGAATTGCTCGCGAGAACCAGGAGGGTTCTGATCAAAAGTAACCACTTGGTTTTACTCATTTTGTGCTTCTGGGTTCACATAGATTGGTTTATTTAGCTAAAAACAGAGACGTTGCTCTGGGCTAGAGCCCAAAATATGCTTCCAAGGTTTTGGCAGAAGCAGCAGCAAAAACACACTCATTTTAAACAAGTAGCTACTTCATCAGCACAAAGTTAGTGCTATTTAAACTGCTTGAAGCGGTGTCATGATTTGAACAGATGTTACACTGGAAATATTTTCAGTTCTTTGTCACAATGTTGGTGGTATTTTGGTGTTTTTAACATAAAAGGAAGACTATAGCCAATGGTGTTTATCGATGTCTAACTACTTCTTAGCTAAGACCAGAATCAAGACACTTTTCAGTCAGAGAAAACCACTTTCGTGGCTGCGCTGCAGTTGAAGTCACGCCCTTATGTTGTTAACAACGTAAGGTTGGGATGAACAGGTACCTGGATTTGTGTGTGTGCGCAACCCAGTGGCATTCCTTCTAGGCCACTAGCTACCTCAGGGTTCTGGCATGCTCAGGTCATTACTGCTGACCTTAACCGAAGCATTTTTGTGCAATTGCTTGCGACTGAGCCAATCCTCAGTGTCTCTCAGTGGCACAGTAAAATTAAACAACTCTGCTTATCTTTTCTTACATAGAACAAGTAATCACTTATACAGCAAAAGTCTTTTATTAAAAATCACAGCACACCGATCCTTTGGCCAATAAAGGCATACATGAAAGGACATAAATACACATACGACACGCTTTATGCAGTTACCAAGAGTTCTCATCGTCGCAGACAGCTTCAGGTTTCTAGCAGTTCACTTCCTGTACAAATGCAGAGCAAATAAACTGTGTGCCACACCCCGCGCCCAAACGGTAAAGTTACGTGGCTGCAAAAAATGTGCAATTTAATGGTTTATAACCTACTCGGCACGCTACCCCACGTTAATTCTGTTTCATAAAGGCACACTTACGTAGGATCCTCCAGCTTCAGACAGGCTGCAAGTCACAGGCTGACCCAAGCTTTACTAGACGTTATCTGAACAGTCTGTCTTAGAAAGTGGTAACTGGCACATTATGTTGGCATAAAGTAGTTCCAGTTCCCAGGTAAAAGCGTATTTTACGCAGGTACGCGTAGCAACAGATCAGAGGCTTGCAGGCAGTGTTCTAAATAAAACACACAGTAGCGTAGGTGCTGACGCTTCGTCAAGCGCACGGGAACACCGAAAACGCGTTTCAACTCCGATGCCGGAGCTGAACAGAAACCAGGACAAGTGCAAGTCTTAATCACCTTCCCGTGCTGCTGGGCTTTCCATCAAATCTGCCCTTAGCTCGCAAAATATTAATGTTAACAGATAGGAAATACAAATTTAAATAGTGAGAAGTGAGGCATTTCAACAATCGCGAACGTAAAGCTTGTCAGAAGTGCGACACGCAGAAGCGGTGTGTGTGTGAGCAAACTTCACATGGACAAGGCTGGATGTTCAGGAAAGTGTTGAGCTACCGGTGTAGTAACTTCTAAGTTGGGTTTTTTTTTTTTTTTTTGAATCTTGAACTGACTATAGGAATTCTTGGAAGCGTGAGGGGTTTTGAAGTGGAGCTGTTAGTTTGTTTAGTATGGCGATGTCCTGGTTCTGGCTGGGAGAGTTCATTTTCTTCCTAAGAGCTGGTAGAGTGCTGTGTTTTGGATATAGTATGAGAATAATGCTGATAACGCACTGACGGTTTGCAGTTGTCGCTAAGTAGTTGTAGTGCTTAGACTAAGCCAAGGACGACTCATCTTCCCATGCTCTGCCAGCAGGGAGGGGCACCAGAAGCTGGTGGGGGGGGGGGTGGCCACAGCCAGGACAGCTCACCCAACCTGGCCAAAAGGATATTCCCTACCATATGTCATGCTCAGGATATAAAACTGGATTTGGGCAGGGGGAGGGAATCACTGCTGAGGGATGGGCTATCAATTGCCAGGTGGTGAGCAATTGTTGCATTGCACATCACCTTGTTTTGTATATTCGTTTATCAGTAATATTATTATTATTTCCTCTTCCTTTACTCTCCTATTAAACTGTTTCTAATTCAACCTGAGGTTTTTTCTCCCCCCCATGCCACTTAGGCTAAGCCAAGACCAGCAATTAATGTTCTAGCTATTAATTTCTACACACTAAAGTAGTCCTGTTGCACATAATTTAATCACTGGAAAATAATCTTTCTAGTTGAGTTTATGCCATTGTCAGCTTTAAATATTTCCATATCAAGCCTTAGGTATGATCACAGAGAGGACACATCATGAATAATCACTTTCTCTATGGTATCTATTAGCTCTGGTCGAATGTTAAATACCTGATTTAAAAAATAATTTTAAAAAACCCACCTGTAAATACTAACAAAAAGCTCAGTAGTGTTACAGATCAGCTCAATGGTAGTCCTGAATGGATGTCAACATAAACTTACAGACCTGACACAGTTGCCTAACTTAGTGTGTAACACACCAATACCTGGAAAAGCTGAGGTGGTTAATTTTTCTCCTTCCACAGAGTAACATTAAAAATGCAAAGTATTTATGAAGAGAAAACTTGGAAATCAGCAGAAACACTCCTTAAAAAAGACCAACACATCACTCACCTATTGCCACTAAGGATGGCTACAAAACAAGATCTGTTCCTGGGTGACTTTATTGTTACTAAGGCCTGTAACACAACTTCCCGCTCTAATTTATCTGCTGTAAAGAACAAAGGCTGCGTATTTCTCAGCAGCACTTCAGCATCCTCCCAGACGCTGGACCCACTGAAGCCTGACTCCTCCCCCTGACTTCTGAGAGAGACAAAGATTACATCATGGCTTTCAAGTATAAAGCCATCGCGTACTAGACCTCTGAGGTAATGTCAGGAAATACGGAACCTGGTCCTGGGGAGGGCTGAAAGATAACTGTGCGTTGCTGCCCTTAAAATACTCGGTTCCTGTGTTGCTCAAAATGGGCTTTATATTTCCCGTTAGAAACGATGGGCTCAAAAGTGAATTTTGGACTGAAAATTTAGGTTTTAAAACCTCGGTGACTCACTCATGCAACACAGAGGTGTGTGCTGATTACTGAAAATAACTTTAACAAGATCCAGGTATCAGGAAGGTAAGAGTGGGCAGCATAATTTCTGAGCTTCATCGTGCAAGTGTGCAGGTAGTACAGGCAGAGGGGGGTGAGGATGGGAGTTGTGGGTAGGGACAGTCAAAGTCAACAGTGTGAACAATGTCCATGAATGCCGTTATTGATGGAAATTAATAACCAGCACATTCTTACTAGCTTGAGAAACATGCAGCAGACTTCTGATCCGCAGTTCAGGTGCCAGTACTTTAAGAAATGGCTTGTACACCAAAAATTCAAGTACTGCTTGATATGTAATTCTCATGGACATTACAGTACCTCCTTGAACAAATTTAAAATGACATTTAGCTATCTTAGTTTTCCTATACATTATACATTTTTTTCAATAATTATAAATAAATACTCACATTACAAGCATTTAATCACATATATACACATAATACTAGTGAACCCCAAATGGCAAATAGATGGTTTTTAAAATGCTAAAACCAATTTAAGTTTCCTGTAGTCTTGTTAAATTCCTGGTGTGGAATAGTGTACCTTGCTGGAAAGCACATCTGCTTCTCTGGCAATACATAAGCATGCATTAGAATGGACACATGCTGAAATAAGTTACTTTCTTCAGTATCTTAATTTACCTTTGTTTTAGAAGGAAGTCAAAGACTTGTTCAAATTTTCAAAACAGAGGATTAGCATCCTCTGCAGAAGACTTCTTAATCCTCAATAATTCAAACCAGAAGATAACAAAAAACACCCAATACTTGATTCCTTTGGTATGAATTCCTAACTTGCTGATTTAAGAAGCAAAATTATAGATATTGGCACCTTCTTTTTCTTCCAGTTTGTCTCTTCCCACAGGTGGGAACAGACACTGATCTAGGGAGGGGCAGAAATGGAATTGTATGAAAGTGCAGTGTGCAAAAAACTGATAATTAAGAATGCCCTCTGGGCATAAAAGTAAACCCTCTGCTTTTACTGAAAGATCTGTAGCTAATGAAGGCTACTGGGAGTCAGTAGCTCTGTACTGGTACTGGAAACACTTCTGTGTTTGTTAGAGCACCTGCCCTTCAAAAACGTTTGGATTACAGGCTTGACCTGAAGGTTCAAAGACAAATAACATGGTGAAATTGTGTGACCTGTTCTACAGCCAAGAATGTCCTGTCTGCATTTACTGTTCCATACTGCATCTGATGCTGACAAGCTCTGTCAGTACCAGAATTATCTGTAGTGTAGACAGGACTAAGGGAAGTATTCCCATGTACTGACATATCACTCAAGCAATTAACTTAGACCTCCAGTAAAACTATTTTTAGTTCCACTAAAAAGCACTGTTGGAGAAGAGGAGGGAATTCACACAGTCTAGGTTCAGGCATCTAAATGTGACTGCTGGCGGATTCATCTCCTGCGATGTATGTCCTGAAAAGAGACAAGGTTGCCCTCAAACAGGAATTCAAGAGTGGGGGAACCTATTTCTCTTGACTACATGCAGGGTTTACTTTCTTAGCTGAGGGGCCCAAGTTAGGGCAGTCTTGTTCAAACTCTGAATAGCTTCCGCTGATCGGATCCTGTTTACATTTTACAGAAGTAACCCAGAACAATATAATTCTGAAGCCTACAATACCTGACTTTGTAGTAGTCAGTGAGATTACTTACTGTTGGGGGAGGAAATGTTTCTTCATACAGTGTGGAAGAGAAGCCAAGAGAAACACCTATGCCTAACAACTGAAGGCTAGCTTTGTAGCATAACTAGTTGCCCCCAAAATAAGATAATGTATTCTATACTGTCAAATACCATAACTCTTCTGCCCTTCTACATACTGACTTACTCCATAGCTGCCAGATAATTTATGTACATGTCTTTAAAACAACAAAAAGCTTAGAGACAAGTTACACAGAAGGCCTAGTAATTCCATTCTTGTAAACTGGCGCACATGCCAAAGAACACTCTCTCCCTCCTCTAACATGAATATCCCAGGTAAAATTGTTCCCTTTACTTGCCTGCTTGTGTCAATAACCAGCCACCTGTTCCCACTGGCAACAGCATCTGATTTGCGGCCCCATTAGAATCTTCAAACCTTGCCAAACTGACACTTGTTCCTTGCCAAGAAATAAACAGCAGATGCTAGTTTCACAATCTTATAGATAGCATAAAGGTCTGCCACGATCTTTAGCCAATAAATCTTAGAATCTGTTAAAAATCTTCCACCAACTTTTCGTCCAAGTTATCTCCCCCAAATTTTCTGTACTATCCATGTTTTGCAACGCATTATTTACCTTCAGTCCTGTCATAATGAGCCTTTCCATGCTTTTTGCCATCCATTTTTTTTTAAGACATCTCTACATCATGCCACATCAGTACCTCTTAGGAGTTTCAGGGTTTCATCGATCGTGACATAATGAATCGTGCAAAATCTTTTGAGTAATTTTTAAGCCCTAGTTACTGGGTTTCTCCCCAAATAACAGTAACCAAGCTCAGAGAGTCCATCAACGTTCTGCCTTTTCCTTCCTTGGTCTTTCACGGGATGCCATCCTTCCTTTGGCAACACTGTGAAGGAGGCACTCCCCAGTCATACATGTAGGAAAGGCGGAGCTTAACCTCCTCCTTACAGAGCTTTCCTTCTTTAGCCAGGGTCTGGTGCTTTTCCAGCATGTCCTCGATGCTTTGCTTATGAGTTACTATGTACTTATTGTTGCAACCCCGTGACTTATACTCAGTGTCAAAACGAGGGTCGTGCACTCTCTTCACATCAATAGGAGCCAGCCACACCCCCAGGGAAACATCTTCACTCTGCCACATGTTCAGGTAATCCCTGCTAAGACGCAAATAGTGCACCAGATCCGCGGAAATCACATAACCACCGCCCAGAGCATACGGTAGGTAGTAGTCACAGAGCACCCAGGCACTCTCTTTCCATTTGCCACCAGATTTGACTCGACCGCGGCCAGAAAAGAAGCCCCAGTAGAGCCGACGCGGCTCCTTGGCTCTCAGCTCTTCCACCAGCACATCCAAGCGTACGAAGGTATCGTCATCGGCCTTCAGCGCAAACTGGAAGTCCAGGTGCAGATCCAGCCAGACGTAGGTGGCCAGCACTTTAGCAGTCAGGTTCTCGTAGGAATCCCGCAGCTCTGGCAGAAGGAGGAGGTCTCTGTGCCGGCTCTGCTCTAGCTCCAGGCCACGAAGCTCCTCTGCCCCGAGCCCAGCCGTGCCGATCACAAAGCGGCTCCAGACATCATCGTGCGGAGGGTGCCCGGCGGCCGAGAGCCACGTGCTGCGGATGATGCTGCGCCGCTCGCTGTACTTGGGGCCGCTCGTGATGAGCACGGCCAGGAAGGCGGTCTGCTCGGGAGAGGGCGGCGGGGCCGCCGGCGG
>NW_010244237.1:0-209 GCF_000690775.1 Eurypyga helias
TGGCTTTCCTCCAGTCCTCAAGCACATCAGGAGGCGACACAGCTAATCCAAACTGACCCAACGGGTATTTCATTGCATAGAACATCATGCTCAGTATATGAGCCAGGGTTAGGCTGGGGGTCATGTCAGTTAGTTAGATAGTTAGCTGGTAGGTTCTTTGGCTTTCTTGGTCACTTTCTTGTTATTTTCATTATATATTTGTATTGTTC
>NW_010244238.1:0-43266 GCF_000690775.1 Eurypyga helias
GGAGGAGTACCAGGTGCGTGCAGTGCCCCGCCGCCTCCCCTCCCGGGCCTCTCCCTGCCCCTTCTCCGGGACTCTCCAGCCGTGCCGCTTCCTTGTCGCCTTCCCGTGCTTGTTTTGGTGCTTCTTCGAGTCGCCTTCCGCCCTCCCGCTCCCCTTTTCCCTTCTGCTCTGGCCCATGGTGAGCTGTAAACCCGCTTTCCCATCTTTTCCCTGGCACTCCAACTCCCATCCCCCCTGGTCCCGCTGCTGTGGGAAGTACCGAAACCGCTCTGACTGGTGGGCTGGGGTCTCCTCACCTGCTTTGCATCCCTGCAGTAGGATTTCCCTAGGCTGGAAGAGGAGACAGCCCAGGCAGAGCTTGCTGGAGAGTCCCTTGGAGACCCCCTGCTCTGTTTCGGGGGAGCTGGCTGAAGGGTGGGGATCGAAAGGGAGACGGTGACCCCGAGGACATCTTCCCGATGACAGGTGCTCCCTTCCCACCCTGCCCTTGGCAAGTTCCCAGAAGCATGGAGCTGGTGTGCGGAATGCCAGGGCTCCTGCTTGGGTTGGCGCAAGCAGATGGACCAAGTCCCAGTGTGGTGGGACGCGAAGCTTCCCATCTAGCCGGAGGCTGGAGGTTGAGCGGTTGTGATTCACGAAATTATCCGAGTTTTCATCCTGCTTTACGCACACCCCTGGGTACCCTGAGCCTAGGGAAGACCTCGTGGGCCCAGCATAGTTAGAGAAATGTTTAGTTTTTAAAGGCAAGAAAACCCGTTACTGTGCAGTGAGCAGAGTGGGGGTTGTTCGAAATAAAACTTTTAAGGATGTGGGTGACGGGTATCTGTTCAAGGTGTATGTTTGGTGGTGTTAAACAGAGGGTTAGAGCACCTGTAGCCGAGAATCTGCTTGTTGTCAGAATAACGCTTGGTGTAACGATGGATAATCACCCTGTGCGCGTGAACAGATCAGTAAATGCTGGAACAGCAGAATATCGGTTCATCGAATTTAGAGTGGAGAGCACGTATGAGATCATCCAGACCATGGATCGATTTCCTGAGGGCAACATTTCTTTTATTCGTTGTTAGACCTTTTATTAACACTCTGCTGGAGCTGGGCGTTTGTCTGAACCCCGTGTGCTAATGATCCCATTGTGTCCAGTAGCAGTGGTAGATTATGGAGATGCTGGCAATTGGCAAAGGACTGGGACCAGTTGCTGTGTGTCTGGTTTTTGTACGTGGCTAGATTGTTTGCGAGTTGCATAGTTTGCAGATGCTGTGAAGTGAGGCAGATTAGGTACCTAAGAAGTAATCAGAAAGGCTTTTAACCTTTAAGTCAATTTTGTTTTCATTTTTGACAGGACATTTCATTATTCCAATTATGTATATAAACATTTCCAAAGCTTTAGAAGAAGATGTATCTAAATCCCTCATTAGTTAAATCAGTCCATGGGTCAAAACTAGGTGAAAATGTAAATTTAAAAACAAAACCTCAATTTTCTTAAGGAGTATAAGTTTATATAAATGTACATAAGCCTACTAACATTTAAAGTTACTTTGATTTCCAAAGTATGTCCACCTTGCTCTCTCTATGCCTTATTACACATTTATAATGAAAATTTCATAGATCTTGAATCATCATTGCTCAAATTGAAAACCTCTAAGTATGGTGTTATTTTAGTAAGAGCGTTCTGTGTGTAACTCACAATCTGTGCTACAGGTTTTTCTTCTAAAGCCAGTGTGGTCAGATACCTAACTCTTCTTGTCAAGTCAGCAAGGTGTTTTTATACTAGTGTGTTGTCTCTGCCTCTGGTTGTATTTTTCAAGATGTTTATTCAGAAGAGCAAGTTGGAGACAGAGCAACCCATTGTCCAAGTCAGGTATCAAAATCAGTTCATGCCCTTGAATTGTCCTGGTTGAATGCTCAAAAATGGGTTTTTATTTTGATAGCGGTGTAACTAACTTTTGGTTTACCCTCATGGGCCTGTGGCATGCTTTGGAACATGCACAAGAGCTTCAAATCTTAGTAATGCCAGAAGTAAAAAAATGGTGCTTTGGTAGCCAACCCGAAAGCATTTGAGCTGTCTTATCTTCGAATATATATCTAGAAAACACATAAATTCTGGTGAAAATTATATCATAAGGTTTATAACTTCTGAATGATTCCATATTTAAGATGTTTAGTTTCTAATGAGAGGTCTTTTCCAGCAGCCAGTTTACTGTGCGTGAGAAATAAAGGCTCTTTTGCTCATATCCAGGAAGAAAAATTGGTCATGTAGAAGCAGCTGTTCTTTGTGCTTGTGATCAAAGCCTTTTTTTTTCCTCCCTCCTTGTTTCTTTTATTGGTGAAAGTATGTTCAGCATGGATTCTAAACTGCTCTTTAAAGAGCATCTTTTCTATGCCTATTTATTGTCAACTGTCCCATAGAAATGCTATGTATGTGCAGGTTTAAGTCAAGTGATTCTTGTTCATTCAGCTGCAATGGCAGTTAGATTTATTCATATTTTCCATATATCATGCAGTCGCCTTATATGTCCATCTTTGCCTCCTGCACTGTCCTCATCCTTGCTAAGGCTTTGGGCAGTGTTAAATAGAAATATGTATCTGGAGTTTTAATTTAGCTGAACCAGGCAAGCTATAAATCATACGTTGTTTGGAAAACTTTCACTGGTCCTGGGTGATAAAGGGATGAACTCGTGTCTCTTCCATAATTTTAGCTGTGTGCTGTACACACAAAAACTCCCAGTGATTTGAGAAAGCCCTGTGTTTTTGGGGTGTAAAAATGGCCATGCCTCATTCTGCTGCTTTGAAACGAGGCAGATATTATACAGGGGGTTTAGGATTAGTTCCTGTGTCAGTGTTGTGAGCTCCAGAGAAGAAGAAAACATCTTGTCAATTGAACACACCGTATCAATATGTCACGTCCATTTTTTTAGTGTTCTGCTTTCTAGCCAGCAAAGTGCAGACTGTTCCTCCCCTGCTGAGCTGCTGAATGAACTATGGGATTGGTAAATAGTACCAGATGGAAAAGTCTGGAGCCTGGAAACCTCTTTATTCCCCGAGTAGGTGCAGCTTGGACAATCCCAGTAAATTCTTTTTCCCTTACTGCCCTTCTAAAATTTCCCACTGCTGCCTGGAAAGGAACATCTGAAGGGTGAGAAAATCACTTCTGTGCAGTCACTCAGTTCTAGCAGGACATGGCTGGGGTTTGGGGGCATGGCTTCGGTGTGGTTGAGAATCAAATCTTTCCAAGGAAGGCCTGTGTGAAGCAAACAGCTGCAACAGTACAGGTTGCCTTTTGCAAAATGCAAGTTGGTCATCTTGTGATCTCCTCAACTTCGGTGAAGTGGTTTATGTACTTTCTGGCATGCTTGGAGTCAGGACCTAAGACCAGTTGTCCTCTGCGTTGTGTTTAAGCATCAGTGACTGGAGGGCTAGTTGGGTGGCTGTCTGCCATCCTGTCTATACAGTGGCTGCTCCTGTTGGAATGAATTCCTCTGGAATTATTGCACAGCTGGCTGTGTTATGTAGCCTCTTATGGTAATCATTATGACACTGTATTTAACCCAACTTTTGGATTCCGAGTACTCTCAGAATCCAGCGAGTAGAATCTAGGTGGCTTTTCATGCCCAAACTGCAGAATTTGGGGATGAGAGACTGAAGTTCTGATGTCTTAAGATAGGTGCAAATATCCCTACTCTTTCAGAGCTCTGCACACTCTGTAATCTAGTGTACAGGTTCCCTGTACAAATTCTTCTGGGACTGGAGCAAGACCTGTGTTTTACGAAGCTCCCTTTAACTTATGCATGCACGTAGTTAGTGTGTTTGACTGGGGAGGCAACAAACGCATGAATCAACTTCATGTTTTGTATCAGAGCTCTTACCACCTTCAGGGGTTGGTCCCACAGAGGTGCACTCTTGTCTTTTCCTGCTTTTGCAGACTGTCAACACCATGTCCATTCTTGCTCGATAGCCTTTTTCTTTTTAAGAGCAGGGCCTGGCACTTTGCTGCCCTTCTCATCTTGGGATTTTCCATTGTGTCAGTTCTTGAGCAGGATCGTTGCCTCGGAACCGCTGCAGGTCAGTGGTTCTTGCCGCTGTGTGTGACCATAGAGGGTGTTACCTCCTCTGCAGTCTGGATGAGGCTGTTGAATGGCCGATAGAGCTTTTTCAGCTCTGCAGATGATTTGTCTTCTGCCATAACATGTGAGTTTTGGCATACTGAAGACTGCAGGCAAGGTTTGTCACGTCAAAGAAAACATCAGTGTAATAATTTAACAACAGCTGTAAATGAAGAAATAGATGAATGTGTGTTATAGAGAGAGGTATGTCCACGTGAAGTTTGTGTCCACAGCGAGGAAACCATTAAGAACTGAACAGCAAACACTGATGCTTCTAGTTCTGAGTCTGTACTGAACCAGCTCCCTTCAATTATCAGGGGAGGCCTTATTTTCTGTGAGATGGCAATTTGCCCTTCATGGGAGAGGTAACACCAGTGATTAAAGCACTTGCCTTCTGCAGTGTTCCTTTCAAGACCCTGAGAGTCAGTTGTCATGATCTCAATAAAAACTTATTGTTCTGTTGCATGTCTTCATTGCTTGTTCTGTTGTGTACAGTTATTCAGTCGTTATTTTCCATTTAGTATTTCAGAGAACGTTCACGTGTAGATCATTTTGGACTTTGGTAGTTTTCTGCTCATCATTCCCTTTCTCTGTTTCCAAAACCTGTTAAAGAAAGGTGCAGAGGCCTTACCTACTGTCTCCTCAAGTAACCTGTGGGTGTCATATAAAGTACCCTCCTTCTGTACACCCCCTCATAAAGGTTATCAAGATGAAAATGAGCAATCCCTCGAGTATCTCTGGAGGAGCAGTTAGGGCAGAGCTGGCTGGACTAGGAAGCAGGTGTCCGAATATTGGACACAAATTAGCTCGAAGTAATGGCTGGAGGTTCATCCTTCACCTTCTATGTACTGTAATTTTCTCCAGATGCTAGAATCCAAAACCTGATGTGGACCCACATGTCTATGGAACTGGAAATACTGATACATAGAAATTGGCCATGTTCTCATGGCAAAGCAATTGCCAGAATTCCCAGTCTCAAGATTGATTTAAACATGTACATCTACACCCTTAAATTGAAAAAAAGCAGCACGTTTATGAAGGAGTCCATTTTCCTTGCTGTGTATACTTGATAACATCTGTACAGGTCGTCTGAATGGGTTTTACTTAAATATTTAAATAGCTTTGAAAGGCATAAAATGAAATTTTGGCATAAAACTCTCCTTCAGTAGCAGTGTGTTTCAGGTTGTATACGGGGAGGTCCTAGAGCTTATTTGTTCTGGTTTTTAAAGTGATGGAACATATTGTTTTACTCTTCTCTCATTGCTGTTGGGTTTTTTATTGTTATTATTAAAAGCTTTAAGTTACTAGGCATTCAAGTGTACAGATTTTAATGTTAAACTCAAAATCATTATTTCTGTTTAGAGGATAATTGACACCCTAGAGGAAGAAAAGCAGTTCCTGACCATGTCAATCACAGATTACCTGAAGGACTATCAAGATCTGCTGCAGGTGAAAGCGGGCCTCATCCTTGAAATTGAAACCTACAGGTAAGGACTGTGGTCACATTCAATTGACTAACTGGAGGGTAATTGAAATCCGTCGTTATAAACACGGTGGTTCTGTTCGTCCTTTTTCCAACATTTAAAATACAGATAGCTACTTTTAGAGTCTCACATCAAGACTCCTTGTATGTACTGTGGTTTGTTGAATAGAGTCAGAGGACTGCTAATAGCAGGTTTTAGCTTGCTGTTGGATTGTTCTGTGTTCTGGGTTACTATGCCATACTGTGCTCGACTGTGCTATCCGTGACAGGAAGGTAACAGCCCTTCAGAAGGCTGCTAATACGTGGGGAGTTGTCCTAGGTCTCTGGGAAAACTGTAACAATAGCCAAATACCTTTATTCATTAGTAACACTGATAAGCATTACCAACGGCAGAGGTGACTGGAATCTGATTACTGAAGCAAAACTATTTCTGGTAGTAATTTGTTCTATTCCTCTGTCCCTAGAACATGTTAGATAAGCCAGTAGAATCCATAGGAATTTTATTAACTATGTACAAATATGTTGATATGTAAAAAACCACCTTAGTCATGGTCAGGTTGATGTCAAATTGATGTGAATTGCTGACGCAATATTTGATTATATGCTCAGGAGCCACTAACCCTAAATTGTAGTCAATAAAACATGAGGCAGTGTAGTTGCCATCTGCCAACTTATATGGCACATTTCTTTAAATATGTTGGTGAGTGTCCACCTGCATCATCGATATAAGTAGCGAGTTCCCCATTCTTGTTTCAGTTGTAGCATAGTGGGATGGTGACGGACAGGTCTGATTAAATCCTGGCTTTCTCCATCCTTCATTTGTTGTGGAAATATGTTTGGATCAAGTGTGAAATGTAAGCAAACATCTATGCTGATGAATCCTCAGCACTGTATGTTTCTCTAGTCACTTTGTGCCTGTGGGGTTGAAAAGCCAGAGTAATTCTCCTGTCTTGGAGAGTCATGATGTATGGCACATGGCATAAAAGCAGCTCAGAAAGGGGAAAAAACCCCAAAGACCCCAAAAATCTATGAAGTGGAGGTAGATACTACTTTAAGTGTAAAGATCATGTTTATTTCTACAACTAAGATAGTATGTTTAATAAGTTTCATTGAGATGTTGACCTTCACATACAAAGAAGTGCAATTCTTACTGAGCAAAGTAATAACTTCTGAAAATTTATCAGCCTACTTTTGTATTCTTTTTAAAGAGTATGCCTCAGTCATTAGCCTGTCTATATCATGTGTGTTACTCATATTCAACCTGCATAAACAGACAGTGGCATTACCAGTTATGTATGATGTATGCTTCTGTGTCCCAAACAGAACACTGTTAATGCTGTGTTCTAAGCGTGTAACGTTGCTGTGGAGCAATAAGCATCCAAGTCTGGATAAAGATGGCACCAGCTGTATTATGGGCAAAATGCGCAGGCTAAAGCAATCCACTTGAAAATACAAAATTTAACTGCAGTTGCAGAACTGGCAATATGGGAAGTTTGAAAGAGTAAATTGTGAGTGCCTGATAACATACTGGTGAGCAAAGGATGTCTGCAGTCCCTCAAAGAGTAAAAACGGTCTGTTGAAGATGCCTCGAGTACTGTGTGCTATGAGACACAGGCCAAGGCTGGCTTCTGGGTGAGATGGAATCACAAGCAGTATGTGGGACAATTAATTTGCAGTCATTTAGTGAGCAACAGTACCTGGATATTTGTTGGTGGAGTGGGGTTCCTGTGATCCTTGGAAAGCTACTAGTGTCTGGAGTGTTATTAGTAGAAGAGAAACGGTGGGAACGGTAGGCAGTTGTGATCCTCATCTGCGCGTGTTAATTCTGTTAACTTTGCAACAACATATGATTCTTCTAAATTTAATCCTAGCTCTGACGTTGACTTTTATTGTTGTCACTTAAGCTTTCTCTCTCGGTTTATTCATCTGCAAAATTGGATTAGCACTTTCACAATAACAGAATTATCAGAACTGTTTTCAATGATTAGCATTCATCCAGAAGTAGGAATGATAATGCCCAGATATGTAGTTGTTTGGACACACTCTTAGTTAATAAGTGAACCACCGGTGTTTCTGCTCTGTAAAACCTTGTAAGCCCATTAAAATTTGAAACTTCTCCAGAGGTCGTATCTCTGATAATCTGAGCTTTATTGGTTTTTGTGAGGATTCCCTGCCCTTGGGAATGAAAGGAGAACTGTGGAGCATCACCTGCAGTGTGTTTGTTGTCCAGTTAAGAAGCACCTTAACTTGTAGGGTTTCTTCATCTGACGGTAGTGAATGCAGCTTGTATCACCGTTGCATTGGCAAGGCAGGCATCAGTGGACAAATGAGCATCTACCTACTGAAAAAGATACACAGATGCAAACAGAGAAATGGGCCTTGCTGCAGATAAGAAAACATGTTATCTAATGCCTGCAAACAAAGTTGTTTGATAAAGCCAAAAGCTGAAAAGTTATTTTGATTTGTGTTTTTACATTTATGGAACCTCAGCTCTTACTCTTTTCTTATTATTCTCCCTTCACTGCAGAAAATAATGTTCTCCCTACTGTGTGCCTTTATCCACCCCTCTGTGGGAGGGCTTCACTATGGATCCAGTCAGTAAGCTGTCTAGTAAGAGAGTTCTGGACTGCTCATGTAGGTGCTTTTTCAGATCCTCTTCTGCTCCCACGTCACCTTCTCTGTGATAACCAGGGCACATGAAGCCAACTTCGGCTTCTCTTCAGAAGGACGCTGGCATATACCCTTGCTTGTGCATGTTGGAAACAGGCACCTATTCACACGTCGTTCAACATCCTGAACTTTATGTTGGGAAGTTCCAATGAGGGCCTTGGCACCTCCTCTCCTCCTGGCATTAGAGGTTAAGGGTGTGGTGTCTGGTCTACTTGGAGTTTTCTTTGTACCTCCCACCCTGTATTTTCTTTGTTTTACAACTCCTATACGTCCTGTTTTAAAGCCAGTTCTTTCCGTTAGTCAACATTGCCCTTGGACTGGCAAGCAGCATTGCTGTTGCAAGGAACACCCTTCCCCAAGGAGCAAGCGTACTTCCTCCCTGACTCTGCTCACCCTTCCTGCTGTGGGAGCTGAGGCTCACTCAGGAAGTGAAATCCTTGTCTTATGTGGCTTTATGAAGTTATACCTCATGGGAATCTTTGTTCCCAATCCTTTTTCACCAGTGTTGAAGTAAATATTTATCAAGTGTGTTGCAGTTTTGTTCTTTGTTCTTGGAACCCTGCAAAACCACAACTACTTAGACTATGCTTCAGTTATATTTCCAGAGCGAAGTGGTGAATTATTCATTGTGTAAGACTCTTAATTTTAAAAGGAGAGAGAAAATCTGCCTGTGATCAGAATTACTATCAAGCCTTTCCACTCGGCTGTCAGAAGCTGCTTCTCTTCAAATAGCAGAAGCTGCCCAGAGCCTTTGCCATAGGTTAAGTAGCTTCTCTACCCTCTCTAAAATAGGTTGAAGCATAAAAGATTTTACTTTGACATCCTAGCGTCATGAAAATGTTCTATTCTAGGTTACCACCCTGCATTTTGGAGCAGTGGAGGCTACAAAGCTTTCTTCTCCTTTTTCTTTCTTTCTTTCTTTCCCTTTTTTTTTATTCTGTTATTGTCAGGATTTCTTAATACATGTCAGGCATATCTTCCAATCCTCCTTTGGATGGCTTCCTCCATCAACACTACTTCTGGCCCTTTCCATGCCTTCCTCTCAAGAAATCATCACCAGCATTAAGGCCTCCTCAGCTTTTCCAGCCAGTTTCATTATTTCCACATTACAACTTGTTCCATCTAGTATGTCCTATTCCTGAATTTGTTTTATTTTAAGGACATTGAGTTTTATACACCCCGGGAATTTAACATGCAGTCAGTTACCTGCTGTTTCTCACACAGTTCTTGTCCTCCCATCCTGTCATGGACAAGAGACGTGGAGTGGCCTTTACCCCTAAAAATGCTTCCTCCGTTCAGCTTCCTGGAGAGGTTTTTTTTGGTAGCTTCTTACCAGATGCCCAAGATATGGAGGATGAACTTTTACAGTCTGCTGGCTAACTGTCCCCATCAGAGACTTTGGATTTCTGTAGTTGAAACCAAGTCCTTGCTGTTGTGAAGGACCCTGATAACCTTTGCAGTGCATCCTTTTGTTCTTGGTAACTCCTCTCTCCCCTCCCACCCCACCCGTTTTATCTCATCCACCTGCTTTCACTAGTTATTTCGGTTGGTATCCAGCACGCTGCGGGGCTTCAGCCTGCCTAGGGTGTCACTGCTAACTTTAGATAAATGACATTATTAATGTGATGAGTTAAAGGTGCAGGTGGAATATTTTCTGGCAATGCTTAAACTAAGTATTAACACAGTGTGTGTATCTGATTTGGCATCGGATTTCCAAGTAGCTGACCTGGTTATTTTTTAGAAGGGTTCAGCTTGGAGGAATGGGTTAGGTTTTTTACCATGGACACTTAAAATGCTCATACAGTTGAGATCAACTATCTGAAGAACAGGGTGTTCAAGTTTAAAAGCAGTTCTCACCACGTAGAGTTTAAATGGTTAGTATTAGGAAAGGATGCAAAGGAAGAGAAGTAAAATGACTTGCATGAACTGATGCTGTGGTCAAGCTGAGGAAGAGAACCTGACTCTGCTGGTTTCCAAGCCAGTGCTCAGTACATTACACTGCAGTTTCTTATGCTAGTTTTTTAAGCCCAAGTCAGTATAACATTTTATTTTTTACTTGATAAGCTTGAGGAAATACTGTGAGCTGTGTACAGTAAAACACTGCCTCGCTGTTGCATTTTACAGAGGTTTCCTGATGCTTTGCCTTGCATTTTCCAATGCTACGTGTTTTCAGTAGTAATATTTCAAATCCAGCTTTTCCGTGTGCTGTTACCCTTTGCCATATACAGTTACCTCTTGGAACTTATTTTTAGTGACTTCATACGTTGCTGCAGCAACTGAACAACTGTTGTTTTAACAGCAGCCAGAAATCCTTAGTCAAACTACCCACATTCCTAGTTTCCTTCGTCATGGTTAACGCATTCATTGCCAGCTCCTGGAGAGCTCCCTGCAACATCACCACCAGTTTCTCTTGCGTGTGTCTCTCGGTGCAATTTGTTTGGTTCTCACTAGCTTCATCAGATCAGGGGTTTGGTCTTGAACATTCTCTATATGGGTTGAAGTAATCCAATTCCTATAAAGCCTTTCTTAACATGGAGGAAGATAAATTGCTTTTACTTTTGTGTTGTGGGTTTGTTTTTTTTTTAATTAACAAAATATAAGGTAAGGTGTCCATCTGAACCAGGTAATTCTAACCTGGATTTTCTTCTGAATCTGCAAATCAAAAATAGCAAAGACAACCTTATTAATGGTATTTTGCTAACGTAGCATTGTCCTACTGAATCTAAAGGCAGTCAGAAAACAAAAAAAAGAGAGGTATAAAATGTATGAAGTGATCAGTCATGTGAAGTGTGAAACCTATAGGTGATGCTTAAAATTCCTGCTTTGTTACTTTTGACAGAAATGCCCAGCACATGTGTTTATACCCCAGTCTGAAATTGCTTTCAGTTCCCTCCCGCGGGAATCGGCAGCCTTGGCTATCATATTCCTCCAGCCTTTCATGTTGCAGCCATGTGTTATCAGTGCAAAACATGCGGCATTTCTGAAACCGGAAATGATGAAACGGGTATCTCACTAGTAGAAGTGCGTATAAACACTGAAGTTACCATACTGATCACAGCATTGTGTTGTATGTTGAAAGAACCTGCCATAGAATTTCTAGGCTGTTGCACCTGAATGCTGCTGTTGAGCCCTGTTTTGGAGGATAACATAGCTTGTGGCTCTGCAAAAGTAGAAAAGAGACAAACTGCTTTTTTTATCTTTTTGAAAATGTGGACATACTTTGTCTGGCAGTAGAAGCATACAGACAGCAGGGGGGAAAAGTAGAAGAGGGGCAAACTGCCTTTTATCTTTTTGAAAATGTGGACATACTTTGTCTGGCAGTAGAAGCATACAGACAGCAGGGGGGAAGGAAAGCGCACAAAGGTTCCCAGAGAATTTATCAGGATTTCCAAGACTCTTACTCGATAATCTTGTATAAGATGACCCTAATGTCTACTTTTTTTACATTGATATGTTGAAGAGGCCAACAATTTTTTTTTTTTTTTAGAGGAGGTGAGTAATTCTAGAGAATGCACTTAATCTTTTCTCCCCACTGAGAGGACAAAAGTATGGTCTGTAGCTGTTTGAATATTCTTAATGCAGAGCAATTACTCCTGCAAATGTTTTGCCTTTTAGTAGTGCTAATGGCTGTGGGAAAGGTACCTCTGGAGTATGCTCCACCACTGTAGACAGGAGAAAATGCAGAGTCCTAAGCTTACGGAGGAGTAGAACACACGTTTGTCTGCTGTCAGGTGGGCGTTGAAGGGACTGCAGTACTTGTTCCTGCAAGATGAATAGGGACCAAAGCTTGGCATAAAGCAAGGATAGGCAGTGTTCTCAAGCTATCAGCTCGGTGTAATGTCTCTAAAACCAGTGACTGTGTGTCAGCAGTGTAGAAGAGGCAAGTCAAAGAGTCTCCATTCTGTGTGTCAGCACACCAAGAATAGGCGTAGTAGACAAAATTATGGAGCAGACTATCAACAGTTGTTGCCTGCTTGTGCTATTTGCTTGTAGTGATATAATTTCCATAACTTAAAGGTACCCAAATTGGTGTCCTGTCCGTTTCCGTCAGTTGCTGCTGAGCTAACCTGATGTCTAGGCTGGTCAACGAGGGGAAGCATTGACCACAATTGTCCTGTGCAATTGCTGGCTTTCTGGAACTACAGAAGCTATGAGAGAGTCTGCAAAAAAGAATGACTGGAAGGCTGAGGAACAGAGGGGAACAGAAATGTCATTAAAAGAAACCAAGTGGTCACAAAGAATTTTTCTAGTCCTTTGGTGTATAATAAGTTGTGTTGATTTCTGATGGAACAGGAATGAAGAATAGTTACTCTAATACTGTAAGTTGTTTCCTCCAGCAGTAGCCAGTCTTTGACAGTATAAGCCATACTTCAGTTTTCATTTGAAAAGTATAGAACTTAGGAATCCAGGCTGTAACAGTTCTCTCACATAGTGCCCTGCAACACCTTCAGTACTCTATTACTAGCAGGAAAGCTGCTGACTATTTGCTTGCAAATATTTTTTTCATTTTTGCCTTTTCTTTATAAAACATCTCCGTGTGTTTCTCGGAGAAAGCTTTACTGAATATCTGGTAAGTTTTGTGTGGCTTTGCTTTCTCTTAGCTCTGTTATAAGGTCATCACTATGGAAAAATTTGCTAGCTTGTATGATTCCATAGTGGAAATGAGTGGATCCATGTCAGGAAGCAGTATATTGGCTAGTGTGGAAGACTTGATCGAAAACTGGACTGTGTCTGCTGCTGTTACCTACTCTGAGATTATTGCATTGCTTTCACAAACTAGATTCTGCAAGCTAAAAGTCTGGAAGATGCTAAGGATTTCTCATTCCCAGTAATAAAAATATGGTGTGTGAAAAATGCTCAGGATCTGACCCAACTGCAGGATGTTTCTGATTCTAAGACTTACAAATGTTAAATGATGATTATTCTTCCCAGTTTTTTAATAGAATGCATGTTTGTGCTTGTTTTTTACAGAGCATTGTTAGAAGGGGAGAGCAATCAGTGGATTATTACATGGAGAGATCAGCATGCAGGGAAATTGCCTCAAGGTAAAAAAAATACTGTTAAAAAAAGTGTTGAATGAAATGAAATGTAACTGGAAACTAGTGTGTTGTAAATAGTGTTCTTCAAGAATACTATGAGTGTTTTGCAAAGTGAATACTGGATTGGTTTTAAGTGTTAATATTTTAAATCAACATAGTGCTGTTGTATGTGAGCTAATTTAAAAAATTATGATTCAAGTGGAGAAGGTAAGTAGGGAGTGATGTTTCATAGCTCTAATAGTGCAAGAACTTTTGGATGCCCGTAGGTCTTAAGAGAGTTTTGAGGTGTAAAGCAAGAGGTATTTAACAAAACATGGAATTCATCATCTTGAGGCACTGGGAATGTTAAAAAGTTTACATGGGTTTAAAGAGAAATTTTAGCAGAGTAATGGAAGAAAAAGCAAAGACTTGTTAAACATAAAGATACCATTTCTATCTTAGGAGCTGCATATCTCTGGAGGCTGTGAGAGTATACCAGGGAAGTATAACTATTTACTTGCCCTGTTCTTATACTCTTCCCTATGTATCTACTGCTGGTCTCTGTAAACAGGATGCTAGTTAAGATGGACTCTTTGATCCGACTGCTATGGCCATTGTTATTAATAACAGAATTAGTCTCAAGAGTACCCCTGAAGTTAACAATGTGCGGGCCTAAAATCATCACCCTGTGGTAGACAGCAGTCCCAGAAGAGATGGGAAGGTTTTATCTGTAGTGGTAAATCAAACAGACTGGGGCCTGGGCTGAAATGCTGACATGGAATTGCCTGTGCTGTTAAACTGTTAGCACCATCCCAGGCACAGTTCTGATCGGGACTAGCCAATGCTTTTGCAGACAATGCTCAGGTATATCCAGTGGTTACCACAGACCAGGAAACACTACTAAAAGTGGAGATGTGCCAGCTTTTTAGGAGTAGGAGATTTGAGTTGTTGAGTGTTGAGATTTGAGTTAGAACCAGACAATGATTTCCTGGTACATTTTATTAAATTGTACAGATAAAGCCTAAAATGTTCTTTGTTTCTTTTACTTTTTGTACCTTGTTTTATCTTGTGGCTATGAAGGGCTGTATTTGTGTTTTCAGTTTCCAGTTTGTGGTGGCAGGTATGCCATTAATTCTCAATAGGAATTGAGAAACTTCAGGCCACTTTGACTGAAGCAAGAAACCAACATATATACATTATTTAATAAGAAATTGTAAATGTAACAGAACATTAATATACATACAAAAGGTGTAGTTCTTAAATAAATGCCATAATGCCCAGTAGCTCACATCAGGTAAAATTAGCAAGAACTTGGAACCTAGTGAAAAGCTTTGCTTTGAGTTTTGATATAATTTGGCATAGACTTAGTTCTCATGCAAAACCTGCATGAATGCCTTTACAAAGTTCCACTGAAAATAAAGCTACTATTTCTTCCAAAAATATAGTATAAAGTCTCTTAGTTGATGCCCTGTGTTTTACATTATTTTAGATACATGTTAATTTTAATGTTTGGTTATCTGTGCTCTTTTTGCAGATATTATAAACACTTCATATAACTACACTGATACTTACTCTAGTTATCAAGAAAGAAATAGAAATAAAGCTTCACCAGCTACCAGGATCACTGATACAAGACATAAAATGCCAGTGACAAATACCAGCAGTTCTGCACGTTACTCAGCTCGATCAACACAGGCTGGATCACAGACAACAGCTAGTGGAAGAGGTCTTGGAAGAGATGTACTTGGTTCAATATATCGCCCTTCTACAACTGTTACAAAGGATGAAAGGATTGTAACAGACCAGAAAGAATTAAGAACGTTTACTCCAGCGTACAGTAGCTGGAGAAACACTGAAATGCAGCAAAAGACAATTCCAGAAAGAAAGAAAACAGAGGTTACCACTTCATCCACAGCTTCTTTTTCCAAAGAATCAGCACATGCTGAAAGATCTGACAAGGACAGCAAGACTGACACAAAACCAGGGATTTCGGAAAACACAAGAACAAAACCAAGCTTCCCTAGGTTTCCGACTTATGAGCTGAATACCAATTTTAAAGCATCTAAATATGAAGAAACCGTAGCTGAAACTCAGACCACACTAAAAGACAAAAGGGGAGGCAGCAAACCAACTGAAGAGAAAAAATCTCTGCTGAAAGAAAAAGATAAGCTGGAGAAACAAACAGTGGAGGAAAAAAAGAAAACAGATGAGAAACCTTTTATAGAAGAAAGGAGTGCTGATTTTGGAAGGAAGACTGAGCAGAAAAAATATATCTGTGAGGAATTCATTAACCAGAAGTTAACAGGGAGTGATATTTCTAATGCTAGATCTTGGACAAGTGAATCAGGCAAAAAAGATACAAATGTGACCTTGGGATCAAGAAGCAAAGAAGCCATTGAGATACCTATCAGACTTGAAAGGCCTGCTCCTGACAAAGAATCTCAGAGTAATAAAGAAATAAGGTTACAAGGTTTTAAAACGTCCGTAGGAAATGAAACGGATGACCATGTAACTAAGACTGCTGAGTTTCATAAAGTGAGTATTTCAGAAGCAGAATCCAGTCTGAAAGATGAAGAGCAAATTAGTGACAGAAGTCATAAAGTGGGAACTTTGTTAACTGAAAATATGGCGGAGAATATTGTTGCTAACATTCTTAAAGGTTTTACGCAGTCTTCTAGTTCACAGAGATCAACAGATGCCAAAGTGACTTCTTTTAATAAGAAAGAGCAACCAGATGATGGGAAAATAAAGACTGAGATCACAGTGCAATCTCAAGTTCAAGAAAACATAAATATTTCTGATGAAGGTGATGTAGTAGGTCTATCAAAGCAGGATGTTAGAAAAGTGGTTCGAGAGGGTGTTGAGGGAACTCCTTCCAAAGAAGAGATAGAAAATATAGTACATCACAGCCTGAAGGGAAATGAGGGCAGAAAGAACATGACTGTTAATGTTGAGATTGTTGAGGAGCCACTAGATTATGCTGCTGACGAAAGGACTGATTTTTCAACACCTTTTGAGGTCGAGGAAGTGGAAGATACATTCCCAGAGAGAGAGAGGCGCTACGGCTATGAGGAACAAAACGTAACATTCACATATGAAGATGTTAAAAAGAAGAAACGCCATGAGAGCTTCACTCATGTGGAAGAAGTAACTGAGGAAGATGATTCACCTATTGAACAAAAATATTTTGTATCTGTACCTGATGATCATCCTGTTATTAATGAAAAAGACGATGACTCTGTATATGGGCAAATTCATATAGAAGAAGAATCAACTATTAAATATTCTTGGCAAGATGAATTTTTGCAAGGCACACAAAGTAAAAGAGATGAAGGTGTAAGCTCTCCAGAAGAAACATACAAAGTGGTAGGGGAGGAAGCAAGTGCCCATATTTTAAAAGAGCATCCCGAAGCTGAAACATCCCATGTTGAATCCATTGTTATTGAAAAAGAAATTAAAATTCCTCCTGAATTTCAGACTTCAATAAAAGGGCTTTTATCAAAGGAAACAAAGGACCCAAAACATCAATTGAAGGAAGCATTGGAGCAGTTGGAGGGCAGTCTCCCAGAAAGTGTGAAAGAGGAGCTGTCTGCCATAACAAAAGAAAATCAAGCTGACTCTAGTAGCTTAGAATTTGATATCAAAAAAGTTGATCAAACGGAGAATGGTGGCTTGGTGACAATTGTTGCTGAAGTCAATCTGTCCCAGACCCTTAATACTGATGAATTTGATGTAGCTCAGCTTGGTGAAGTAATCACAAGTGAGAAGGAGAAGAAAACATTGCACTCCCTGAAAAAAAGCAGCTCGGAGAGAGTTGTTGATGGTAGAAGCAATGTAGATGTTTCTTCCTGCAGTGATCAATACACTGCTTTGGCTCATCAAGAAGTCTATAACTCATCCACTGTTAAGAGGAGTGGTGGTGCAGGGTATCATGCGACTGAAGAAGTTATTTATGACAGTTCAGTTTCACAAACTGCAGATTTTGGAGAAGTCTCTCACTCACCACAATCAACTAATGAGACAAAATCCATCAGGCATATTAAGGTAGGTCCAGCAGAAGTTCAGACATTTGAGCAGATTGTATATGAAGGGCCTGGTTCTGAAACAATCGAGTTCAGTGCTACGGAAGATCTTCTTCAATCAGAAGGATCGTCAGAGTTCAGCCAATCCATGAAGCATTTTAAACTGGGTCCTAAAGAAATACAAACCACAGAAGAAGTAATTTATACAGTCCCTATCACTACAGCTGTAGAAGAGATTGATTCTGGAAATCTTTCCCAGAAGTTTTCAACAGACTTCAACAGGTCAACAAGACATGTCACCGTAGGATCAAGTCAAGTAACTGAAGAAGTCTCTTTTGAAGGGCCTATTCCAGACTCTCTGGAGCTCAACAGCTCAGGTAACTTTTCTCAGACAGAAGGGTCTGTGGATGTCAGCAGATCAATAAGGCACTTCAGATTAGGACCGAGAGAGATGCATACTGAGCAAGTTATCTTTGAAGGACCAATATCTGGTAAAGTGGAGGTCAGTGACACTAGAGACTTCTCCCAGACAGAAAGTTCAGTCAGACACATTCAGTTGGGTCCCCAAGAGTTTATGACAGCTGAACAAATCATCTACCAGGGGCCTGTCTCTGAGCACACAGTAATCCATGAACTGGAAGACCAGACTCTTTCAGAAGGCTCAGTGAAGCACATTAGACTGGGTCAAGTGGGAGTTAAAACCACTGAACAGATTATGTATCAGGGCTCCCTTTCAGAAACTCAAGAGCTCATTAGCAAAGAAGGACATCTTTCAGAGAATGAAGGAAGGTCAGATACTGATAGATCTTTCAGGCATATTAAAATAAGTCCTGTAGAAACTCACACTGAGCAAATAATCTTTACAAGACCTACTCCTGAAACGCTGAAAGAACTTTCAGGAACGGAAGAGTCATTGGAGAGCAGTAGGTCTGTAAAGCATGTTAAAGTAGGATCCAAGGAAACAACTTTCACTTTTCAAATGGATGTTTCCAATATGGGTGGAATATCTACAGTAAAAAGTGGAGAACAGCAAGCAACAGTTCTCATATCCAATCAGCACGACCCTTCCATTAGTCAGTCACAGATTGTGGTTGAACACGACCAGACTGTAGAAAATGAAAATAGAAGAGGCTATGTTCTCTCCAGTTTTTCTCAAGATCATGCTGAAAAGGTAGTGGAAAAGTCATTTTTTGATAAAACTGTACAGTTACAAAGAATGGTAGACCAAAGGTCAGTTATTTCTGATGAAAAGAAAGTTGCTGTTGTCTATCTGGACCACGAGGAGGAGGAGGATGACGATAATGATGGACAGTGGTTCTGAAAGGACTCGTGAATGAAGTCTACATAGTAATTTGTTTATACATGTTTTTGATTATCCTTTTTTTGAAAAGAGGAAAAAAAGGCACAGGGAAATACTCAGACTATTTCAATTATTAATAATGGATTTGAGAAGTATTGAATCTAAGCCTCTATCTACTCAGCACACTTTTGACTTTATTGGAAATTTTATTTTTTGAAGAAATCATGCTACTAACATGTTTTTCCTCAGAGACCTGTGTCCAATAACTTCATATTTTTTCCACCCATCAAGACAGGAATTTGCTACAGGGGAATTCAAAGGAATGTATTTTTTGTTGGTTTTGTAGAGGGTCAATTAATAAGTGTGTGCTTGGATAGGACTCTTCTGGTTTTATTTTAAATACTGTATTGTTCTTCGTTACTAAAATATTCAGCGATTATATTTAAAGCTCAAGCTACTAACCACAAATATAACAGAACATAAGATGAGATAGTGGCAGGTAGCTGATTTTCATTTCCATTTCTGTGTTCTTGCATGCAATACCTAAGGAAAACATTTTAAGATTAAGTTATATAAAAACCAAATAATATTCTTAGGATCAAACTAAGCATAGCAAGAATTGACAAAAAATATATTATTTCTATAGCTAGAATGCAGTTAAAAAAAAAAAAAGAGGTAACACTGTAGCAAGAATTTCTCACAGTATTCCAAATGAGAAATTGTGATTATTTTTTTTATGGGTAGAGAGTAATACATCTAATATGTTTAAAAAGAAAACAAAGCTAAGAAATAGACTGGACAGTATTTCCACTGAAGTAAGGAGAACTCTTTACAGCTTCAGTGGCAATGTACATTAATAACATCAACTTATTTTGCAGTACATGGGTTATTTTGATACTAGGTATTGCTAAAGGTGTGAAGTGTCAAACTTGATTACATAATGCCTAATTTCTTAACAAAGTGAAACTAGCTAATACACCTTCTGTTCTGAAGGAAGCTTGTAAAAATGGCATTGATGACACTTATGATCATTGTGTGTCAAGTCATTTCCAGATAATCCTTTCTTTGTTTACAAATGAGAAGATGCCCTTTTCAATTACTAGTCCTCAAACCCAGCTGGACATCTGAATCTTCCCCTTTTTTTTTCCTGGTTGTAACATTTGTCTCAGACCAAAGTTGGTTTCTATTTCAATCACTTGAAAATAAGCACATTTCACTTGGATTGCACATGGGTTAAATGAAGGACATAGTTTAACTTTACAGTTCTAATCCAGTGACTTCAAAGTCCAGATCAGAAGCCAGCGCCACTAACTGTACTAAACTGTGCAGCGCTAGCAGAAGTGAAAATAGCAGCCAAAATATTTTTGTCGCTGGGGTGAGAAGATACCATACAGGATGCATACGAGAAATAAGAGACACGGATGAGAGGCTGCTATTTCTACATGCACACACGCACGGGCACGTTCACGCACTCACTCTCACACCTTCTCTGCGGAGCAGGAGCACATCCAGCCGGGTGGATGGCTGTTGTGCCAGTCCGGTGGCCGCTGACTCACAGTGGTTATGTCAGCATAGTTTTGTGTGTGCTAATCCGTATTAGGATCCAGTTAAACTACTTAGTCTGGCATGGCTAGTCACTTTTCTGGATCCTAATATGGATTAGCACACACAAATGCTAATCCATATTAGGATCCAGTTAAGTGACTAGCCATGCCAGACTAAGTAGTTTTTCAGATTCTGTAATATTAACAGAAGCTATATTTTTTCAAAACTGGCTGCTCTTTTATTATATGAATGTAAATGCAATGCTGAAGAGAAGCTCCATGCTGACTGACATATCAGGCTGTTTCAGACATGGAACAGTTTAATTGTTGTGTGCCTTAGTTACTAAGTTTGAAACTGTATGAAGCTATTAATATTCCAAAGATTAACTTATGAAGTTTGTCTGCACTGCAAGATTTTTGTACGTTTTTCTCATTTTGTAGAAGTGTGAGTACCAGTGTACTCGGGGTTGGATATTTTTCTATCACAAGCTATGAAATAATTTCTTAAAATTGGAAATGCAACCAACAGCTGGAAAACAAATATGAAACTGAGCTGTGTAGAAGCACTACAGGCAGTATGCTAAGCTTATTTATACCGTTCACTGTGTAATGGATAACAATATTTTTCCCACATTATTCGTACGTGCTTAAATCTTGTGTTTCCATTTACAAATAGGGTGTTATTAATTGTAATATTTCTAATATCATCCTATACTTTTGTTTCCTTAGCTGACTGCATGATTTTAAAGATGGTAACATCTCTGTGTGTATTTTAATAATTGTGTATAAGCCGGAATTTTCCAGCTAGATAGCTAACAGCAAGCAATCAGATTCTGTACTTCAAGTATTAAATAACTGCATAAAGGAAGAAGTCAGGTCTGTAATAAGCAGCAGAGTTAAAAAAATAATTGCTGTTAGTTTTCTCAAAGGTTTTATTCTAAGCTGAAACCTAGACATTCTATGTAAAACAAATATATCTGCAGAAAAAGTATTTTATACCCAACAAAAAGCTGCTTACAAGGTCAAACCTATTTATTGATACCTTGATGCTCCTTAGGAACAGCTATGCCAGTACTCTTCACCTGCTCAGAGGATTAAAATGGCAAATAAAGGCATAAACCACTAAGGAGCAAGTGAATAATAAAATGTAGATGGCCTTAGCATTGAAGGAGGGGAAAAAAACCCCAAACCCCAAACAAGTATTGGTTTCCACTAAGGCAACAACTGCTCTTTAAGAATTGTTTACACATCACTGTCAGATGTAGTAGGTTATACCAAGACATATTTCTGGTTTGATTATCTGGAGGTAAAAATTTATTCTGTCAACTTTCTTTAGTTTTATTTAAGACCGGGATTTTAATCAACTGCTGGAAATTAGTTTATTTTAGGGAACTGGAAATATTCATTAGCATAACATTTAAAGATATGCACAGTTCCTTTGCATGAATGCTTTCAGGCTGTGGAAAAAAAAAAAGATATCTCAAATAAAAAGAGTTTTAAGTTTTAAAAACGTTTGTGGAAGCAGCCCATTTTCCACTTAGTTCTCATTAACCTGAGACGTTTTGATGTAATGATAGGTTTTGGATAATACTACCTTCAGGCAACAAAACGTAGTCAGGTGGATGGTCGCATCCTGCAGGCTTAATGGTTGGATTTGCAGAATCGGAGCCGTAGGGATGCGCATTACTACTAAGAGCAAATATAACTTACTGCCTGATGTACTAACTCACCCTATGTGATCACTTTCTGCATAAGTATTATAACCTGTGGCTGAAAGGATGGGTGATAGAGCCTTGGTCAGCATGCACTTCTGAAGCTTACTCATATAAGCTGTGCTTTTCATTTAATGCAATAAGAACTTAACTGCAGAGTTTGGATTAAACAAAAGGCTTTTAAAATATAATTAGAAATTGGGGGGGTGGGGGAAGGGAAACTATGTATTTATATGCTGGTATAGATCAGAAGTGGGGCACTGTTTTCCAAATACATAAACTATTGGTCTAGAAAGCAAATATAGCATAGAATATAAAGAAAGATGTGTGAAAGACCTAGAACTCTGTATTGGCTGATGTTTGTGAATAGCAGGTGTTTCAAGAAGACGGTAAGAATGTTGAAACTGGGCTTGTTGATGTCAGCTGTGTGAAACTGCAGGCAGCTTGTGTTTTGGTCATTTGCAATGAAACTGCATTTTTGTGGTGGTATAAGCTTTGTGATTTTACACTTTTTCACTCTTGAGTATTAAACAATCAAAATCAGTGCAGATGTTTTTCTTTTTTCCTGTCTGATGTTTGTAAGCAGCACTGCCAAAGAAAAAGGGCTTCATGTCTATGAATACCTAGCTATGAGGCCTCTCAGACTGACGAGTTGCTTTCAGTTCAAAGAATGAACATAACTTCTCCTTCCAGCAAAGGCTCTTTCATGTTGATAATAGAAATGATGGCAAAACATAGCATATCCTTTATTGCAACTAGACACAACACGGGTGGACAAGCAGTAGTCCTTGAGTTCAACAGCAGGTAGTGGGAGAGGCAGAGTATAAAAACAACAGAGAAGGTGGAACTCCTGGAGTTGCCAGCATTGTACTCTTCCTTGGATCCTGGGATTTGACCAAGGTGAGACTTAACTTTTACCCTTTTTTAGCACAGAAAACCTTTTAATGCCTACTTATACCTTTAATGGAAAAGGATTTTTTTTTTTTAATGGCACCTCTGTGCACTGAAGTTCATTTTTTCTCTGTAACCACATAATTTATTTGTAATCAGGAAAATATCATGCTTTCAACCCAATTTACTCTTGGTTAAAGAAAAGGGCCATAACGAGTTTTCTGTGTGAAAGAGTGAGGATTTCTAAAGAGATCATCCATTTTCAACACCCTGAGAAAAACCTCATAGTTCTCCCCTTCTTGCAAAATGGAAAAACTGTATTTGAAGTTACTGATTAAATCACAGCATATTCTTCAGGTGGTTAAATGATCAGCAAAATCGTTTCCACTGAAACTGGCCTCTGTCAGAAAAACATGTTTTCAGTGTTTGTCTACTAAGTTGAATAGTATTGCTGTTTAAACTGTCAATGGTGAAGATCAGATTTCTCTGAAACTTGAAGCGTGTCTCTGAATAGTAAGGAATGGGACTCACAGTGGGTTGGTGTTGGTGGTGTTTAAGGTTTCTTTTCACTTTTCCGGTTTTGACGCATTTGTCAGTTGTGATACCATCTTAAAGATGCTGTCAAAATAAGGGGGTCTCATAGTCTTAAATTTTAGAAAGGGGTGCTAAAAATGAAATGGGTCAAACAAAGGGGTTTTATTCATGCTCTAAATTTCAGTAGTTTCAAAGGTAAAAACTTCTTTTTTCCCCTGATATATGCTGCAACCAAATGTGAGCAAATTAATAAAAAGCATGCCCAACAAACCAAGTTTTTCTTCAGCTAGGAAAACCTCTGTTTTTTGAAAGAGTTTATCTCTAGCTATTGGGATATCACAAACCACTAGTACTGGTCTTGGTTTTCATTTCCAAATCATGATGTGAAGCTGGTGTGGCAGGAGTTTACAGCTTGGATCGATCCTACTTTGTTCAACTACAGACCCTTTTTTTAGGTGAGAAAGTTAAAAGATGCTGAACCCTAGTACTAGGTAGAATTTGCTTCAGGTTTTATAGACCTGAGAGGAAAAGCAATGTACCTTAACTGAAATGCCTCTGACAGGCTAAAATTTCTACTTTCCTTTTCAGATACATTATACAGAAAAAAAATTACCTTGAATAGACCGTAAAACTAAATTCTAGATGTATACAAGAAGTTGATTTGTAATCCACAAGCAAATGTGGCTGCTGGTATTTTATCTTTTACTACTTCTGTCTGAATTTCAGCGGGTTTTCTTTTTTTACTGAAGGAAGAAAAACACAGTGACTAATAATCTGAAAAGACGAAGTGTAAGAAATATGCTCACCTGTATTGATTTCATTCCTGTACTCATCTAGGTAACCAATCTGTCTTCAAGGAAATTATTTTTTTTAAGTATTTCATGCAAAGAAGGGATACTGGGTCTTCATGATGGATAGGAGGAATGGAGCAAATTGATTCATCTTTGTTAGGAATGGGGAAACTGTCATACTGGCCTTTTTTCCTGATAGTAATGTTGTGCTTCGGGCCAGTAGTCAGAAGGAGACTCATGGGTTGGTGTTTCAGTGTGTTTGTCTACCTTTCTTGATCTCTTTTTTGACAGCTTTTTTATGCCCCTCAAAACCAGGCTGGTAGATGTAGTTTATTATCAGGTCAGCATTATTTGCCATTTGAGTTTTGTGTTCCAGAGAGTGTATGTCTTAAGATACCCAGCTATTTCATACAACCCTATAAAAAGACAAATTGTCTTTGTAATTGGAAACTGCTTTTTTCGGTTGGTTGATTCCCCCACACACACACAATTTTGGCTTTACTTTCGCTTAATGTCATTGCATCATCTTGTGAGATGCTGTATGACCACCTCTGTCACTATTTGCCATTATCTCTTAAGCAGAGGAGTCAACCAAGAGAAATATTCTTTTTTTTCCGATGAGTCAGGAATAAAAGGTGAGCGTATTTTCTTTTTATTTTTCACTTGCTGCTTTGATTAATCAGGAGGGGTGATGGTGGCACGTAATCAGATCTCTTCAGGCAATGGCTGTTAAATCAGTGACACATCTGACATTTAGCAGAGGAAAAAGCCCGAAGAGTTTTCTGTCTGAACTGCTGCCCTGGGAACTTTCCAACAGTTTGACTCATCTGTCTTTTCCATCAGGCATTTGTGTGACTCCTGTGCCTAAATATCTCTGGGAAGTGCAAAGGAACAGATTTGAACAAGATGCTTAGCCAAGAAGAGATCTAATTAAAAACTTGCTCTGAATGTGTCAGGAGTTTCTTGAATTGCTCTCTGTCCTCTTTTATTGTGGGTGCTGCATGAGATTTGTAAATCAAGGTAGTACAACATGTAATTCAACAGTATAAATTTCTTAGACTCTCAACCAGAGTAAATTGATAGAGAAAACTCAAGTAGATCCGTTTTCCACTGGTAACTACAGTTGTATAAAAAAAATACCATTACTCTGAGTAATAGTTAGCCCTGTGATGGTCAAACTAAATAAGGGTACAGTTAATGTCATTAAATCTCTGAGCTTTCATAAAAGCATTGCCTCTGGAGCTGTGCATTCGTTGGGGCAGGAGTGTGATGACGATAACTTTGTATTTGCTATCACATTTCTGGGGAGTAAAGTGTATTTACTGTAGACAGCTTTGACTGTAGACTAGTGAAAATTTATGCAACTACTGGTCGTTACGTAGTTGATAGTCCAGACCAAGTTCTGTTCGGCAAGATGTTTTGTGAGAGCTTGGCTGAAAGCTTGTATGTTTTGTTCCAGGCAAGGGAAATGCAGAGCACTAAAAATTAACTTTTTTAAAAGAAATTACTCAAAAATTCTTAGATTACTAATGAAAGCCAGGAAAGAATATCCTGAAAATGAGTAAGGTACTGAAAATGAGTAAGTTAGAATATTACTTACTACCATGTTTTTGTTTTTTTCCTTTGAACCTATAAAATGATGGTTTTCTTTTTCCTCATTTTTCATGGCAATTTATGCAAGCCAAAGAATGTTTAGAGGGAATGATAATCTGGGGTCACAATATTAGTCCTTAGGGAGTTGAGGGGTGAGAAAGGGTTTTGAGGATCAATGTTTTAAGACTGTATTTAATAAATCTGAAAGTGAAGCTTGCAGAAAATAAATACCTCTTTCCAGAGCGACTCATGCAGTTAGAAAATTTGCAGGTATAAGGTTCTTTTCAGTCTCCCAAGATCATTTATTCTTACTTATGTGATACTTAGCCATGTGCTCGGTATTCTACCTATGGATGAAGATAATGTGGTGCTGTTTATGCAGAGCGTGCTTCATCCGAACTTTATTCAAACAGCACAAGAAGTTGATTTTTAATAACTAGCTTTATGGTTGGTTTTAAATGCAACACTATGACGTATTAACCTTTGCTTTTGCTGATACCAGTTAGATACAAACTTAGGAGTTTTAGAGATCCATCTTCCAAATGCCACGATACCTCACACAAAGGTAGATCTTGTTCCTGCAGTGGGAGGAAATCTGAATGCTTTCAGCCCACTAATTCTAAAAGCTGTAACTTTTTCAATTGACTATTTTAAACTACTTTTAATTCAGCACTAGGAAGTGGTTACTAAACGCAGCGCAGGCACTTCACAGCTGACATAGAGTAATAGAATAGAATGACCTACAGCAGTAGCCTGTACTCAGCAAAGTTCATTTAATGAACACACAGACGTTGGGTCTAAACACCAGTTTTATTGAAGAGGAACAGAATAGAATGACCTACAGCAGTAGCCTGTACTCAGCAAAGTTCATTTAATGAATGCACAGACGTTGGTCTAAACACCAGTTTTATTGAAGAGGTCTGGGGGAGGGGGGGAAGAGTTCAAGTTTAGAATTCCTATAACCTAAGAACTAGCAGTGTTATAAAAATGCTCTTCAGGTAGGTAACTTGTACCTTTGCAGAATTTATTCCATAAAACCCCATCTTATTGCATGGTAAATGATTTGATGGGTTGGATAGCTGGTAATCTTTCCTTTACTTGTGTGAGAGAGTAATTATACATAACAGGCAGCATTAATGGGTATTTTTTATGTATTATGGGTATAAAATCCATTTTCTGAAGCTTCATTAGAAATCGTTCTAACTTAATGTAGATTATTAGACAATTTGTATTACTGGAAGGGAAAAAGAAAAACTTCAGAGAAGGCTTTGACACGGTTTTGTATCCCTCTCCAAATTAAGCCTTGTGGAACCATTACAATTTTTTTCAGAGCAGGCAGGTTCTTTGAGCTGAGCATTGATTGAAACTGCTTAGTGCCAAAGCACTGTGGTCTTTACACTTCCAATTTCTTTTTTATACTGAAGAGACAGACGGTTTGGCACAGTCGAACCTACATCTGGAAAAACTTGTATTGCAGTGGTTTCCCAACAGCTATGCTGGAAACCACCCCTGCAGCTGCTGTTGTAATGCAGAACGGACAGCTGAAGTAGTCCACAAAAACAGCCTATGCTGAGACCGCTGGCCTTGCTTTATGAATCCTTAATCAGGCTGGGATTCAGCTTTGCAAGTTCTGTCTTACTCAGCAGCAGGTTAGTTATTACAAAAGAACAGTTTGAATTGTTTCTCTGAAAAATCTTTCTCTAAAAATTGGTCAAGTTAAAGTAATTTCTTCCAAACAGACCAGTAATGGTACATTACTTTGTAGATTAGTAGAATTTTTCTGCAGAAGAAAAAGATTAGCTTCTGAGTAATGTTTAAAAAAAAAAAAACCACAAGTTCTGTATTATTTCTAAAAAATGAGGTGAGCAATAATAGCTCCCAGACTGCTTAGAGATGCTTTTGAAATGAAGTAAAAAAAACTGCGCTTCCATAAAATGCAACAAGCTACTTTTTCTTGTTTCTAGGAAATATTTGTAAAAGTGATTGTTACTTTAAACACTGGATTTACCAAAGGGAGGAGGACTAGCAGGCTGATTTCTTGCTTTCTTCTAAAGAAAAAAAATGAAGTTTAAAACATCATACTCATTCCTTTAAGGGGAATGTAACACAGTCCAATTTTTCTTCAGTGATGAAATGTACATCTTATTTTGCAGCATGGTTTAATTAAGAGTAAATATAGCAATAGGTTAAACTGGTGTTCTGAAGTCTAAATTGGAGATCTGCTGTTTGTTCTATGTGACAGCAAATGTGGTTTTGCTTACTTGTAGCTGAAAATAGATAAACCTCATTTGAGGCATGGGAATTCACTTTAACTGTACATTAGCATTAGGGATAAACAAAAAGATAAGTAAAACTTGTGCTAGCATTCCTAAGTGGATGTAATTCTCTGTTGGAACAAAACCAGTGTGCTGTAATAAATGTGTTTTGTCTTCCATTTTCTGGAAACTTAAAAGGGACATGCTTGTTATTAAAAGTAAAACGGATGTAAACTAGTTGCTGGTAGGTTATTCAATATATCAATGACTTACTGATCCCTTGCTTATCCTGGCACAAATACCTTTCAGCTTGGGGAAGCTGGGGGGAGAAGAAAAAGCGTGTTTCTTAGAATTATTTGAATACAGTATGATTTGCAAAGAATGGCTGATAGTTGGGCCCTGATCCCACATCCCTGAAGTTAATAGCTGGACATGGACTTCATGAAAGAGATGACCAAACCCAGAGTGATGTAACTTGGTGACTCTCTTTCAGGACTTGTTTTCAGAGGCATAAGATCAAAAAGATTGTTTCTGGAAAGCAAGCAGTGACAACCCCTCTTCCTTTGTCTTGAAGCAGAGCAAGTATTTGCATGATATCATAAATAAAATACTTCCTGCCGGCAAGAGCAGAGGCGAGGAACCTCCCATTATCCGTGCCTGTGAACCGCCAGCCAAATTCCCAAGAGTGTAGGAGGGCTGTGGCAGATGGGCTCTTTCACTTGAGGAGATTGTTGCCCCGGTTATCTGCCAACAATTAGCTCACACCGTATCAAGGACAACAGAAGGGGATTGCACCAGTTCTTCAGCTCCTACATTCCGTAGGCAAGAGTGTCAGCTTGGACTGAGACAGGTCAAGGTTAAATCTGTTTAAACCATATAGCTGGTTAGGAGTTGTGGATCTGAGCGCGGATGCACAGCCTTGTATGCTGCTCCGGCAGGAATCTGGTGTGTTAGTCCTGTACACTGATGCTCTAACTGATGCCTGCGTGTTGCCACGATGCCATGACTCACAGCATGGAAAGCAGGAACCTAAAACCATCAGCAGAGTTCATGATCAAGTCAAGTGTCTCTTATGGAGAAGAGTACCTGCCTCCTACCACAGGGAAGTTTTCAGAAGTGCTGACAAAGAAGAAATAACTTAGGTGCAAGTTAATATTAGATGGCAGAGCTAAAGAGTGTAACTTTTTCCATGAGTTATGGAGCGCAGATGCCAGCGTTAGATTCTACAGCAGAATCAGCCAGCAGCAACTGCAAATATGGGATTTATCTTTGCTGCTTGCTTTCGCACTTCCCTGGTTCTGTGGATGATTTGCATGAGCCAAATTCCTGTTGCAGAGATGAACGACTGGTTCATTACAAAGAGTCAGCCAGAATGAGATCTGCCAGGGTATAAATTGCCTGTTTGAATAGCATCTTTATACCATTGCCAACTCTTCAGCTAATGGCTGTACCTGCTTAGGTTTCATGTGTGCTGTGTTTGTGTGCCCTTTTACCCATTCCGTCACTTCTGGGCGCCCCTCTGTCTTGGTTACTGCTGGGCTAAGATCCCTGTATGTAGCCATTCTAATTCCTGGCCCTTCTTCCAGCAGCTTTTTGAGTTGCTTTTTGTCAGAGAAACAGTGACCAAAGCACTTAAGAACTGGTGGTCAGAGAGGAGAGGGAAAAATATCACCTGTTATGTAGCTAATTAACTTCAATTTTCTTTTTGAAAGATGAAAATAAATCGTACCTATTACAGAGAAAACATAGGGTTTGTATGTGGCCTGACCTTAAAATGCTCTTAGTTAAGACAGCACATGAATACCTAAACCATATGTGCAAAATAACAGCAGGTGTTGCCAGCTGAAATTTCTTTTTTTAACACAGGGGAGCCGTTAGAAAAACAAACAAATCCAGCCAAAAAAAAAAACCCAAGAAAGTTTACTTTGTGGGATTTAATAACATAGGTAATAGTTTCCTCTGTTTCTGCCCACTTTTTTTTGATAACTGCCTCATCCAGCCTCATCCAAAGCCCGGAGAGGGTTGTAGAGCTTGCCATTGTCTTTTGTGAGTTTTAGTTTGGTCCTGTAATTATTATCCTTCAATGTAGTCCGAATGTGTACCTCAGAGTTTTTGTCTGTGCTTTTGTTTGCAAAACCCAGAACGTGGAAAAATGCAACTAAGGCTTCTCTTAGTTATGATAAAAGAAGCAGACTGTGGCTAAGAAAGCAAATGTGGAGTTTAGGAAATTTCCCACTGTGGAAGTGCTCTCCAAGCACGTTGAAAAGCTGCACAACATATTCCAGAGCTGCCTCTTGGTTGTGGCAATAGCACAGCAAACTTGAAGTAGCCCACTGCCTTCTGCTTTCATCAGCACCTGAAACTGAGCAAACTAGCACCAAGGCACTGCAAATAAAATTCTTAACAATCTTGTAACCTGATGGATATCAGGAAAAAGCTCTTCCCGGAGAGGGTGGGGAAACACTGGGACAGGTTGCCCAGAGAAGCTGTGGATGCCCCATCCCTGGGAGTGTCCAAGGCCAGGCTGGATGAGGCTTGGAGCAACCTGGTCTAGTGGAAGGTGTCCCTGCCCATGGCAGGGGGGTTGGAACTAGATGGTCTTTAAGGTCCTTTCCAACCCAAACCATTCCATGATTTTGTGTCAGGACTAGCTATACAATTGAACTAATTCAGTCGGAGGAAAAAGACAAAATTATTAGCTGTGTGATTTTTCCTTTCTGCTGTGCTGTCCCTGTGCCCTGAAGATTGTGGATGTTATGTTTTCTCTGGTATGTTAAGTGCTTTATTTACATTTCAGCACATTTCAGACAAGCTTTTCATTTGCTTCTAGGGAAGGTCTAAGGCAGCAGATAGGTACTGATTAGTCTTGTACACTTTGAAAGAGGTTATGTGTAACTTTGCACTTCATTTGCTGAATTGCAAACATAATTAAATCGTTTGTGCATCTACATTAGATATCATTTTTTCTAAATGAAAATGAAGCTAAGAAACATTTAACTTGGTCCTCTACAAAAGCAAATAATCCAATTGTTACTGCTTTCTGTGTTCATGTTCCTGAGTAGGATTAAATTACGTTCCTGATTCATAAGTTACCCAATATATATAGTCTTGTTTAGAGCATTAGCTCACTTTCTAAACCCTTGGCATTTGGGCTGGTCTGTAACTGGTACCTTAGTGGTAGCTATTTTGATCTTTCCTATGGTCACTAGTCACTGTGTGTTGAAGTTAAGGAGCTCTTTCTATCATTTTATTCAGGTGCTGTGTAAGTGGAAGGAAGTATTACTCCTGCAACTCCTTATAGTTATCTTAATTCTGTGAATGGCAATTCAGCTCTGTGAAGAAGGGGTAGTTGCTGTTCTGATATACTCTGTTTGTGACATTTGTTTGTGCATGCTATTTTAGGCTGACATTTGCCAACTAGGCCTGAGGGAGTTAGATATCTAAATTGAATTCAGTTTGACTGATTTGGGCATTGAACAGCTCTGAACTAAAATCCTAGTGATAGACAAAACAACGTTATTAGCTCTTCACTAATGCAAAAAAAATGTACATCTATATCAATTCTTTTTTTTAAACAAAATGGCCATATAATTGAATTCTGAATGCAAACACAAGATTTGAAGACTGGGATAATATTTTATGAGGTGAACATGCAAGATACAGTGAAAGTGATGCTGCCGTGGTGTCAAAAGTACTGATCTGGAGATGATATGAGTACTTGCTATGAAAACACTCTTGTTGATTTAAATATATATGCATTTTATTGAATGACAAGCAAGTAATCCATTATAACTAGTTCTCTCATGAAAAAGGAATTGTATTTTTTCTGCTTCACTTGTGATGGTGGAGATTAGATGTTGAAAAGCAATGGCATTGAACATGATCCATGTTAAACCTCTGATAATTTCCTCAGACTAGTAGTATACCATGATATTTCTGGACAGAAGTGTGAACAAGAATTTGGGTTCTATTCCCAAATCCTTGATTACTTATTATGAGCATTTTTAGCAAAATGACTTGAGTAAATTCCAGTTTGATCATCTCTGGAATGAGTTTTAAAGAACCCAACAGGCTTAATGAGAAACAGTAGTGTTTATGAAATGGTTTTAGATTGTTATATCAGAGGTGAAATAAAAATGGAATTCCATAATTTTCAGAAGAAATTGTAAAGAAACTACTAATGTGTTTTGCATAGCACAAGGGATGACATATGAAACACTAATTGGGAAAGTTTACAGCAGTACAACTGATTCCAAAATAACTGTGAACATGGCCCCATGGTACTGAAACCCAGTACGATTAACGTTGCACCGAACTGTGACAGTCGCAACCTGGGGAAGAACAACAGAGTTCAAGAAATGTCTCTCTGCCTGGTGCCTGCTGTGTTGTGCAGACTCTGTATTCAAATGCTCTTTAAAGAACACAGCCTGGAAGGGGCTCAAGCATTGAAAAGCAAAGAGGGAAACAATTCCAAACAAGGCTGCCTGTGTGCAGCTCTGTTTCTGGTATCGCCCTTTGAAGGTTTACACTGAAGTGCTCTTTGCCTCACAGGCTACTTCAGATTAATATAATTTATGGGAAGAGCTGTAAACAAAAGGAAAATGTCTTGAATGCTTTTCGGTGCTGGGGAGAAGTGTTATTATAAAAGTCTGACAGCAGCTGACACGGGGCCACCCTGTTAAGGCGAGTCTACCTCAGGTTATCATCATTTTGCTGGCCAGCATAGCAGAAAATAACAAGACTGTAATTTGTTGACTTTCCCTCTGCAAATTGATTGTGCATCCACACACTGATCTAGCTGTTTCTGCAGTTATCTAAACCAATATGAGCAGTTACCCAATACAGCCTGTAAAACTTGGAACTGGGAGAAAATGAGCTTGTATTCTAAAGGCTTGGGGAAGATGATCACTGGTGGTCTGTATGGCTTTGGAGTATTAGGAATTCTAATAAAAATAGTCCTGGTGACAACATGAGAACCTTGGTAAGTGACCTCATAATGGACATACCCTTCTTGCATGTAGACCTGACAGCTGCTACAGGCATACATAAACATTAAAACTTCTTTTGCAATGAGCTGAAATTGAGGATGGGTAAAGTTGCCAACATATTCTACCTAAACGTGCATCATCCATTTGCTTTTGGTGCCATTTAATTACAATTTCATTAGCCCTAAATGGTTTGAGAGCTGGTTTACACGTGTGATCTCTTCTCATCAGCAATGTTAATTAAGAAAGTCAGGACACTCCTTTTAACGTTATCTACAACTGCCTGTGTTTTGGAATTGACAGTAAGAGTCTTTGCAGAAAGTTTTCACCTCTGGGAATGATTGTTCATGGGACTTTGGTGCCTCAGGATGTAGTCCAAAACACTTTTAATTTTTTCACGCTCTTTCTTCAGTCAGCCTAACAACAGAAGGAAGATCTGACTGCAGAAACTTTTTCTGGCTGCAATAAGAGCAGTGGCTTTTCTTACCCTTTTAAGGAAGCTCGCTCTGTGGTCTCTAAGATTTGTAAATAGCTCCAGGAAATTAAAGCACTTAAAATTCTCAAGTGGACAATTTCCATGTACAGTTGCAGTTTGCTGGGAAAAGAGCTGATTAGTAATCTGTAGCTAGAATTTATATGCTGTTGCAGTCATCAAATACTGCTAACCTTATCACTTGCACTGGTGAATTTTACTTTGGATTGTATGCCATTTAAAAGGGTTTATCACCACCCCCTCACTGGAGATTCAGTGCAGCTGTGGACTCCCAGCAGTGATACAGGTCTAACCCAGGGTTTATCTATACTGATAGATACAGGGGGTAGACTTGTACCCAAGCCCTACACCATAGGGCTGTGTGGATGCCAGGAGTTATACAGAGCTATCAGCAAGAGCCCTCGTCTGAATACAATGCGGGTAGAACCAATGGTAGATCTGCCGTGAGCTGCAAATGTGCTGGAAGGGAACAGAAGGAGTCTGATGCTACCTGATGAGGGGACAGCCGTAGTAAAAACAAACAAACCCAACCTACGGGATAATTCTAGTCGGCAATACGTTTTATTCATGATCTATGACAAATAAAGACAGAGATACTGCCATTCCATTTGCCATGAGCTTGGGACCGCATCAAGCCTGAAGCATCCTGACATAATCAAAGCTCTTTGCTGCAACACTCAGCAAAATTTGAGATTTTTTTTTTTTGGCGTAGAAGACGTCCATGGTTTCTTCCTAAATTATTGAAGCAAGTAAATGAAGCTCCTAATAATCTTACTCCTAAATGAAAATAAGTAGGCAAATACACAGAAAAACACAAGGGAAATAAAATGGTTTGTTGGCTCAAATACTGGTAGTATTTAATAATCATCTTGTATGTGAGCAGGACTATGCTGTGATAGTCCTTATGCATATGACTGAAATCTTTAACAGAAGGGAAAATGGCAAATTCCTTCTTTCTTACATACCTGAATTAGTCATTCATGTGAAAGTCTATGTCAACATCCAAACCACCAAACTCAGCAGTATTTTGAAAAACTTAAACCTGCAACTTGAATGGCAGTGATAACGTTTAACTTATTACAGACCTTCTGTTGTGGGTTAACCCCAGCAGGCAGCTAAGCACCACACAGCCCTCTCTCCCAGAGTGATGGGGCAAAGAGGAAAGGAAGATTAAGAGCAAGAAATCTTGGGTGTTGAGATAAAAAATGTTTAATAAATAAAGGGGATGTGGAAGAAGAAAGAAAGCCATTGCACAGGTTATTAATGAATGTGAAACACACCCAGCTCATTGTGAGTTCTCTGAAAGGTGGTGCTTCTGTTTGGATAGGGCTGTCTATCATAACTTCCACCCTTCATGAACAAGGAAATTCCCTTTATGTGCTACACCTTCTGTGTATTTTGGATTCTTTCTATCAGGTATTGAATGAACTCAAACACTTCATGACAGCAGCAGATGTCAGAACACTGAAACCCCTCTAAGCACTTATATTGTGATTAAGCAGATGCTTTTATTTGCTTGATTTTGCTCTAGGCTTGCAATATTGCTCTTGAGCATTGATTGTCGCCTTTGTTTTTCATCAAGAAAAGGTATCTTTAGTAGTTGTTTCAGCACAAGGAAACTAAGGAACTGGAAGAAAAGAATTGGACATTTTTCAAACACAAGGGGTTGCCATTCACCCTGTATTGCTTTGAAAATTGTGTGTGTGTTTTGGCCAGGGAGGGAACACCTGCAAATAGAAGGAGGAAGAAATAATTTGCTTTGCTGGCACAGTTTTCTCTGTATCAGGGATGGCCAAGTAATTGAGAGCTGAGCCTCCTTTCAGCAAAATGAAACTTAGCCTGTCATCAACCCATGCAAACTTGACATACGCTGTTAAATGCTGGCATACTGTATCACATAAATCTTCCATGGAATGGAAGTGTGCTTCTCCATTTCAAAATATCACACCACGTTATCAGTTTCCTCTCTTTCTCCCCTTATTGAAGTGTATATATGACTTACCTAGACTGATGTTTTAAAACATAGAGGCCCAATGATCGTGCATTTATCCACCTGTTTTCAAAATTCAGACTGATCTATTTCTCATCTCACTGGCTGAAACTAAACTGTCCCCACAGGAAGAGAGGAAGCAAACAAATAGCCTACATGAAACAGGCAGCATTGTCTCTCTGAGCTGATATTAAACCAGGTATCACCAATACAGCTCCCGAGTTGCTATCTCAGCCTGTGGAATAGCTGGAGTTACCACCTCAGTCACTGTAACACCTCAACAGACATCTTTCATAGGAGTGATGGCAGTAGCAGTTACTCAGGTCAAAATTATGACATGGGGAAAACATTGCTTTCACTTTATCTAATTCCTAGTCTCAGTTACAGCCACATTCAGTGGGAGACTAAGTTATTCTTACATTTTCTAGCTCTTCCATCCTTGTCTATTTTCCTGTACATTATTAAAGATGTACATGTTAAAACATCTGTCATGTTTTATTCCAGAGTAAAATCTGGGAAGGTCAGGAGGGACATTACTTTTAGTCATCTTCAAGGACAGGATACACAGAGAGAATGTCCAATTTTCAAACATACAAAACAGTTCTGCTTGTCTTGTGCTAAATTTTGGGTGGAAATAGTCCCTGCTGTGGTGCATGTGTGCCACCTGGAGCTGTCCTTCATCTACCAAAATCAAATTCCTCAGGGTAGAATTCATTCAAAATTATGTCCCTTTTTACATCTTAATTGTTCTAAACAATTGCAACTGTGATTAGCCTTTGATGCAGGGCATAGTCCTGCTCACGTACTAGATGATTATTGAACACTTGTGTATTTAAGGTTTTCAGTGAAAAAAAAAAAAAGTTATTTGATTAATGCTTGGGCTAAAAACTTTTTAAAAGATTTTTACCACACATTTGATGATGATAACAGAAACATACACCAAACCAGTATATGCTCTAAAATATTTATCTTCATCAATGTATTGGTAAACTCAGATCCTTACTTAGTTTCTTCTTTTTTTAACTCCAATAAAATAAAATGAAAAATTGCTTTGACGTTAAATTACAGGTTGTAGTCCTGACTCAATTATATATAATAAATTACATAGAAGTTATATTACGTATAAACATCATAATCTTGCAGCAAAATAACAAATAGGCGTGTCAAAGCATATTTTAAGTTAGTTTTCTTTCCTACTGTTCTTAGAGATCCTCAGTAATTCAAAGAGGAGACACCAGCTTACTGATCCACCAGTTCAAGGCAGAGTAAAACGTGACACAAACAACAGTCCATCTATGAAAATTCTTTTTCAATTGCACAAAAGGACTGCAGCCTTGGTTCACAGACAGGGGTGTATTCTCCAGCAGCCAAATTTTGTGTTTTGTATGTCTTTGGCTGGCTGGCTTCTATTTTAGGAAAGAAACCAATATTAATGTAAGGATTATAATAAAGTTGCAGCTGTGCTTCTTTGGAGGGTTGTATTGGTAGGGCTATCTCTAGTTTGTAGCTGTATGTATCTATGGTTTACCTTTGTAAAGGTGCAATCACTCACTAGAGGATAGCTGTTCGAAGCACATCGATGTGTATTTAAGAAACTTGAACTCATTGAGCGTGACTTCAGTGCTAAAAGCACTAGGGCACTAAAAAGGTGTAATAGACCTAATTACTTCACTGTCCTAGAATTATGGGGTATTAATCCCTGGAAGAGAGTAAAAGGCACATGACTCTTTCTCCTATGTCATTGGTAAAAAAAAGAAAAAAAAATTTAAAACAAAACCAACCCAAAACACCACCATGAAAAAGAGCTTCAGTCTATTGAGTGTCTACCCAACATGTGGAACACCCCAGCATATATTTAAGCTATTCCTAGTGTGTTCAATGAAAAGAAAGGTCAGACCCCAGATGTAACCAGCGGGATGGTTTATGAGAAAAGGATAAACCCTGCAAGCCCTCTAAAAGCAAATCTCCCGCTGGTCACAGGAACAGAAGATTTCTATATCTGACTTCACTATAACAGGTTCCACAATATGCTTGCATAAATCAAAGAGCTGTGTATACACCATGCTTCCCCTCTTCACTATTTATATTCACTTGGAATAAAAAATAGGTCACCACCTGCCTCATTTCTATCACAATGTAACAGGCCACAGAGTTAACACCCTTCCGATATGAACAGCAGAATAAAATGACAAAAAATGGTCACTCTTACACAACCAAGATATTTGGCACCTCACTTGGAACTTTTCCACAATACAAACATCTCATAAATATAAGGAAACACGTTATTTCAAGTATGTGTATTATGTGTAACTAGAAAAACAAATGCAGCACAATTCCATTTCCAGCTTACACATACTAAAATTATGGAACTGTGTGGGTAAGAGTATAAGATTTTAATATTTTATCAAGTTTGTAATGTAGATTTATAGGAACAGTGGACCTTTACTGACCATGTGGAGTTTCTCTTCAAAATACAACTTTGCTCTGACACACAGAAGAGCATGGGACTTCTCGCCCAGAAAAATAAATGGCTGAGAGGAGAAAGAAAATAACATTAGGCAGCAATAATCGTATCAGATTAAAGAATTAGAGTAAGCTTGGTATCTGGAAGTAGGAACAGCTTTAGAATAAGCTTAAACCCACAGTTTTCAGGTGAATGAATAATAACATTTGCTCTGATTAGATACAATGAATTATTAGAAATACTCGGGAATTCTTTGACAATTATTGCAAAGTCAGCAAACCTGTGGGTTGAACTCAAGGGACGTGCAATGAAGATGAAAAGAAAGCAGATCTTGGGCCAGACCGAAAGATGGAGCAATAACCACCACACAGCCTCAATGACAGCAGAGGGCGGTAGTAAAAAATAATAATACGGAGGTCGTATAAAAATAGACCAAACAACAGTTCATACCATTTGCTGCCTGGAAGTAATAAACTTCAATGTGCTGCCTAAATTGGCTGTTTAAGTTTTATTACTTGTCTGGTTTAACATGTAGCAAAACGAGATAATATTCTAAGAGGCTTTAATTGAACCAAATCAGTTAAGTTTACAGAGTTTCACAAAGTGAATTCCAAAAGGCAAAATCTTCTTCCTTAATGCATTTGTGACATGCAGCACCATTGGTAAGTTGAAAAATAATATTTAGTTAATTGAAATAAATTTGAAAGCCTTGATTATCTTGTGAACAAAAGGTAACACAAAATATCTGTCTATCTGCTTCGTGCACCTTTAGCAGTCATTAAGGAAGGACTAATAACTGAGTAAGCCATGGAGAGCTGGCTGATTTGTTACATTTGTGGTGATCCCATATTGAGAATAACTGATGGAGCAGAGGCAGAAATGTTGATTCTGCCTATTGTTGTATTTGCCTAGTGCATTAACAGAGGAATTTGGTTTCTGGGGCAGTCAGTGAGGCATTGTTCTTTTTCCAATTGAGTTTAATTAGATTAGTGGGAATTTAGAATGAGCAGAGACTGCATGATCAGGGCCAAAATCCACTGCTCATTTATTCTCTGTTGGGGTTGTTCCATTCAAACTATAGTTTGTTCAAATCGCTCGTACTTTTAATTACTTCTTAGGAAATCTATTCCACAACATAATCAATCTGATTACCAGGAATTTTCCTTCAGAATATGAGTTCAGCCCAAATGAGCAGTAGACTTTTAAAAGCTTCTATTGTGAGCAAAGCTGATTTGAACCATACGAGGCAGTCCAAGTCACTTTCTTTCAAGTTAACATTTTCATCAGCATTACTGTGCCATTGAAAAAAGTCAGTTAAAATTTAACAAATACAATAACAAATAAACTGAAAATAAAAAGACTTAATCCAAAGGTGGATGATGGCTAAACATAAAGTACTGGTATGTTGTCACTAGGCATGCAGGAGCTCCATCTGCCTTCCAGTTTTTGGTACTGCTGCAGAAGCCAGAGTTTTAAGTAAAAGGTTTATGGAATGAAAGTTAGCAGTACTGTGATGAGTCACTGCAAATTTATTCCACACAAATAAGACAGCTTTGCCACTACACCAAAATTACTAACTGGAAGTTAGGAAGGACCTCGTAAGAAGAGCCAGGGCTTTCTGCAGAATGGATTCTTTCTCTATCAGTACACAGAGAACATTTTAATGAGTTTATTTCTTCCTGATATGAGAGACAAATCAATGAATGCATGTGTAATGCAAAAAATCCTCCTATGGAAAGAAGAGATCCTAAATTCTTGACATTTGTATCAATTGAGATCTTGTATCGTGTATATGAAAGCTGCATATACTGAAAAAGCATTATGTTAGACATTGTAAAGTGAAAACAAGGGTAAGTAGAATGAATAGATTTGGAATTCTAGAAAAAAGAATGCAAACTGAAAAAAAATCTTAGTTTTGACAATTACACCATAGCACATATTGTCTCTCCAGTAAAGTAGTAAAGTATGCTTCTTAAAGTCTCATTTTGCAGAATCTGGTGATGACACAAGGCCCTCAGCTCTTGTTAAGAGAAAAATGTAAGTCAGTGGTCCTCATAGATGAGGGAAAAAGCCACTCCCAGTGTCTGCAAGAGCAGAAAAATGAAACGATGTCCTCAACTGCATGAGAACTTTCAAAATTCAATGCAATGTATATTTTCCAGGGATAAGCAGAAGACAAAAGGACAGCACCAAACCACTGAACCCCCCATACTAGAATTCTAGACTGTTTCAAACACTCCAAGCATGTGTTAAGCAGATTCTTCTCCTGTCTGAACATGGGAAAGCAGTTCACAGGCTGTGAGACCTGGCAGGTGTACTAGTCCATTGGGTTACCACTTCTTGGCAAAACTAAAGAAAATGGTTGCATAAAGCTTTATTATTCAAAGATATTTCCAATTTCATCTTCACAAGTTGTTAGTCTCAAAGATTTACCTTGTATAATAAATCTGATAACGTGTCATCATCTCTTTATTCACACTACATTTATCTGGCTTGTATAGATTTGGCACATACAGGGATCACTGGTGACACTGTGCCCATTTGCTCCACTTACTGAATTTGTTCCAGTAAAGCAACTGATGAAGGTGGGTCCTCAAGATACTGGCAACTGCAAACTACTTAAATAGATCTACTTCTTCAACGTTGCACTCCAACACAAGTTTTATTAGTTTCTTTATGTAGACAGAGCTGAGATCAATTATCCTTTTGAGCAAGGTGTACATTTCAAGCCCCTCTGTTCCTGCTCTCACAAGCACAAAACTAAGAATTAAACTAGCACAAAGAATTAGCAAAGGGTATCCCACTAGTCTCACTTGTTAGATGGGAATGACTTGGCAATGATGAGGCAAGCACTCTCCTTAACGAAGATCAGTTTCCAATGCCCCCCCTTTCTGCTCATCATTTTTAGCCTTGTGACTACACTGGCAAGACTGTACACCTGTGCTGTGCAGGGTCAGAACTTCAGAGATCGGCTTTCAGATCTGATGACAGAATTTGATGACACAAGCCTGGGAGATCCTGACGGTATTGGTCATGGGGAAAAAAAAAATGGACTGAGAATGAATGAGTGTGACGATCGCAGGCTACGCAAGATGATAAAGAGATAATCAGGAGGAAGGAAAGACTTCAGGACAAAAGACACAAGATAAGGTAATGTGTGAATGCTCAAATCACAATAGAAATTCTTGTGGATATCTTAAAGCTGTGAAGTAACTGGCACGTACATCTATATAGCTCATATGAGCCTGATACAGCTCTGGAAGAAGCAAGAAAAATGGAATATAGTTGGAATATAGTTGAGGTGGGTGAGGATGTTTGTCTTGGCAAAGAACAGTTAATCTAATTTTACAGACTCTTCTGCCAATTGAAGAGCAGTCTGGAGGGAATCGTGTACATTATTATCAGTAGGGAGAAGACATTTTAAATACTGCTAGTAGGAACACTCTCACTCAGAAAACAAAAGAAAGATTAAAAAAAATACTCTTTCAAATCCTCAGTTTTAAAACTCCCACTGCAATATTGACAGCCCCAACATTTCATATGTATTATTAAAAATCTTCAATAGCTTCAGTGTTCCAACACTGCTTCTGCAGTTTACGTTGAATCCATGTTTGTAGTATGTTTAAAATCCACCGAAGGCACACCCTGAATGTTGAATTTGTTTCCGTGACAGAGCAGAACCAAAGACATTTCAGCCTTCCTCTGATTCTGTAGCCCCTTCGTTGGTGTCAGCAGCAAAGAGCAAAGGTTTGCTCCCAAAAATACGAGTGTGCAGTAATCTTATCTCCTCCCTGTTACCGTCTCAGAAAAATACCCAACCAAAACCCATTACAACGTATGTGTAAAGAACACATTAAGCGTGCTGGCTGTGTTAAAAGCAGGGCTCCCAAGAAAAAAAGTTCATCTTTCTGGTCTGTGCTTCAGTGCAAGAACGCAGAAACACAGTTTCTGTCCCTGTCAGTGACTTAATGTACTGGAGAAGAGCATTTGGTTTGACACATCACTGAATTTGCTCTGAGGAATGTGTTGCTAACTGTGCTCATATTCAGCTTCTGCTTTGGTCTGAAATTTGTTTAACTTTTAATTTCGCAGTTATTTATAATGTAGGACTGAAGTGACATTAAGAAGTGTAACATACTTGCTGTTTTTAAAACCATGGTGGTATACAAGCAGGCCACTTCCTGGAATTTAACATTCAGCTGAGAAAAACAGACAAGTACTATCAACCGCAGTAAGAAATAGTGTGTGCAGTATGATATGATAAATATGTAGGATGTTGAATTTTGAAGGGTAAATTATTTCAGCTCAAATTATCTCAACAAAATCCAACCTATTTATCCAAAAAAGCAATTCCAAAAAGACTGCAAGTGGCAAGTAAGACTGAGCAAGTATACTTGTCAAAATCAATTATTGCTTTTCAAGGCTAGGAAATGACAAATGAGCAATTAAAGATCGCTAGTCTTTATTTAGAACTGAAAAAGGGAGAAATGAGTCTGCAAGAAAATTCAGGAGTTTTTTCTGCATGTTGCTTTGCTTCAAGTGAAAGTTCTGTGAATAGACAGGAGACAAGAAATGCCTTCTGCAGTGTCATCTTCTACATTCAGCTTCTTGGTTCCCCTGCAGACCTGCTACGTGAATCTTGGTGAGACAATTTTAATCAGTCTGTGGGAACTAGAAAGAGGATTTTTTTTGTTTTCAGCTAGGATTCCATTTTCTAGGCAGCTGGTAGGAATAATCTTCAGCAAAAAGCAACTTTTAATACCCAGTGATGTTAAATATTCTGAGTATGAGAGAATTTGCTGTCATTAAGAGCACTGACAACACAAACAAGACCTTCCCCAGGACAGGATTTAGGTATTGGGTCATCTCAGTGTGTGGGAATTCACCTGAGATCAAAATCAGGTGAACAGTAAGTAGGTCTGCTGTTAACGAATAAAAGATTGTGGTAGTTGCAGCAATATTTGGCTGTGAAGATGGTCTCTGGCCATCACGACTTTTATCTGTGAATGACATTTTCCTTCAGAAGCTGATACGCAATTACTGCTCACACCAGGCACGGTGTAAACACCAGGGAAACGCAAGCTGAGCCAACACATCACCCCCAAGAGACCCACTGGCAGAGAAGAACACCCCTCGCCGCCTCACTGCCGCCCAGACGCGCACACCCGTCCCCAGGCCACAGCGAAAGGCGGGCGAAGCGCTGAGGCGGGGGGCCCTCTCATTGGCTGACAGGGACATAAAGCTGGGCGAGGGGGAGCTTATGATTGGGTGATGGGCGGTGGAGTGCCTTGTGATTGGGTGAGAGGCGGGTGTGGGTAGCGAGAGGGTGGTGTGGCGGTGGGACGCGAGGCGGGGTGGAGTCTCGCGAGAGTCATGTGGCCGTAGTGGTCTCGCGCGGCTGAGGCCTGCTCCGCCCCCGGG